>NC_090651.1:36946861-37046861 GCF_040937935.1 Hyperolius riggenbachi | reverse complement strand
CAATGTTCTATCAAATGTGTATTACTGTGCAAATGGTCTGACTGTATTAACAGACCCTGGCTGAATGTTTACACAAATTAAATTCACCTTAAACAATTTAAATTTAAAGGTAAAATGTTTTATATATCATTCAAATGTTTTTTTTCTCCTTTTCTCTTTAAATATCAGCCACTTTCTGAAGCTGTTTGTTTCCCAGTTTCAAAGACAGTAATGAAATAATTAAACGGAAGCCTGGATAGTGAAAAATGTATTTTTAGAAGTCAAATTATGCTCCACGCCCCAATGAACCCTGATTATTTTAAGCGTATCAGCTAAAATGTCATGGCCCAGTGACCCTAATGGTTTCCGCAGCAAGGATTTAATGCTAATATTTCCTGGAGAGTCTTCCAAGGTCCGTGTGTTCATCATGTTTATTAGCCATGAAGCTGAAAGGAGGTCTCTGCTTAAAGACAGATCTGAGCCACTAGTATTGACCTCTACTATAAAATGCTATTTAACTGCATGTCATGCCATTTAGAGATGATAGTCAATGACGTGCTGGTAATTCCGGCATGCATGTGAAATTTCAGGGAAATCATATTCACTTTAGAGTTGAGCCAATCTGAAAACGCCAGTGCAAAGAGGTGTAACCATAGCCCCAGTGATTGTGGGCCCAGGGGCTTTGGGTGATCACCACTCCTCGTCCTCATTCTGCAAAAAATTTCAAAAAAGTTCAATCCTTGGTTAAAGTTCCTCTTTAAAGGAAACATCTCAACCTCACTCCAACCTGAATTATCGCAAATTCTTTCTGTTTTAAGAAAGCAAACTTTTGTTTTTCTTAACATCTTAGTAAGGGGGCTTTTAGGACCATTGTAGTCCCTTACACACTCCAATGAGTTCTGGGTCACCATGAGCTTGCTGGTTAGTCTGTACCTAAAGGAAACCTGAAAGGACTTTTTTTTTTAAAAAAAAAAACTTCTGCCAGCCCCTGCAGCCCATCTGTGCCCATGCTGTCTTGCAAGTCGATTGCCTCTGTGCCTGGGTGGCCCTGGTCTTGCGCATCTTCATTCACCCAGCACAAGGTTTTCTCATACTGCGCCTGCACAGGACGCAAACGAGGACGTGCTTGGCCAGGGAACCAGAGGAACGTTCCATGGCAGGGCGGGCACAGGGCATCTGCAGGGGGCTGGCAGAAGGTAAGTGAAACTCTTTTTATAGAAGTCCTTTCAGGTTACCTGTAAAGAAAACCTGAACTGAAAATGAAAAGTCAAAATAAGCATACACTTGTCATACTTACCTCCTGTGTAGTCTACTCCTCAATCCCTTTCTCCTCTCCCGCGTCCTGTTTGTCCACTGTGATCAAGGGAATTCTCTGTCCTCCATTTTGAAAATGGCCATTACCCCATAACAGCTTCCTGGTTAGCACACTGTTACACTGTAATATCACCCACTTGAGCCATAGGGAAACATGGACATTACCGGGCACATCAGTTGTCCACTTAGCTAAAACTGACAGCAACTGATATTTTTCAGTTCTGACAACATGTTGTCAGCACTGGAAGGGATTATTGTCAGAAGCAAATGGTGAGCTTCTGAGAGGAACTGATGGCGAGGTAACTATGTAATGTTCATTTGAAGTTACCTCATGTGTTTATTTTAAATAATTGTACTCAGTACAGGTTCCCTTTAAGGAAATCATGATAGCTCCTGTGTAATCATCCCAATTGCCTTTCATTAGCCCAGTACCTTTGGAATTGCTAGTGATTCCAAAGCACCACTGACACATCTCCTGTGGATCCCGACCCTTAGGTCTGGGACTCACTGTAAGCGGTTTTCAGGGATTCCCAGAGCAAACGTGATTTGGCTGCTGAAGGTATTCATGCGATTGCTCAGAGATTACATCCAAAATGCATCAAGCAGCTACTGGTGATCACTCCATGATCACAACGCTGCGAGTAGAACCATACCCCTAGGGTTTCAATATTTCAGCAATTTACTGATTACCAGCGATCAACAAATGCTGCAGAGATGCTCTGAGTGGGTCGGGGGCCTTAACCTGTGACTAATATCGCCCCTTGTGGATTGGGCCTGATCCCATTGGGCAACTTGGCTGTACAGATGTGAAAGTTAGCTGTATAGACAAGACAAATAGCATTCATATCACATTTTTCTGGCAGACTCAAAGCACCAGAGCTGCTGCGACTAGGGGGCGCTCTATCGGCAGTAGCAGTGTTAGGGAGTCTTGCCCAAGGTCTCCTACTGAGTAGGTGCAGGCTTACTTAACAGGAGAGATTCAAACCCAGGTTGCCAGTGCCAGAGGCAGAGCCCTTAACCAGTACACTATCCAGCCAGCTGGGTAGTACAGGTCCTTCTAAAAAAATAGCATATTGTGATAAAGTTCATTATTTTCTGTAATGTACTGATAAACATTAGACTTTCATATATTTTAGATTCATTACACACAACTGAAGTAGTTCAAAGCCTTTTATTGTTTTAATATTGATGATTTTGGCATACAGCTCATGAAAACCCAAAATTCCTATCTCAAAAAATTAGCATATCATGAAAAGGTTCTCTAAACGAGCTATTAACTTCATCTGAATCAACTAATTAACTCTAAACACCTGCAAAAGATTCCTGAGGCTTTTAAAAACTCCCAGCCTGGTTCATTACTCAAAACCGCAATCATGGGTAAGACTGCCGACTTGACTGCTGTCCAAAAGGCCATCATTGACACCCTCAAGCAAGAGGGTAAGACACAGAAAGAAATTTCTGAACGAATAGGCTGTTCCCAGAGTGCTGTATCAAGGCACCTCAGTGGGAAGTCTGTGGGAAGGAAAAAGTGTGGCAGAAAAGGCTGCACAACGAGAAGAGGTGACCGGACCCTGAGGAAGATTGTGGAGAAGGACCGATTCCAGACCTTGGGGGACCTGCGGAAACAGTGGACTGAGTCTGGAGTAGAAACATCCAGAGCCACCGTGTACAGGCGTGTGCAGGAAATGGGCTACAGGTGCCACATTCCCCAGGTCAAGCCACTTTTGAACCAGAAACAGCGGCAGAAGCGCCTGACCTGGGCTACAGAGAAGCAGGACTGGACTGTTGCTCAGTGGTCCAAAGTACTTTTTTCGGATGAAAGCAACTTGTGCATGTCATTCGGAAATCAAGGTGCCAGAGTCTGGAGGAAGACTGGGGAGAGGGAAATGCCAAAATGCCTGAAGTCCAGTGTCAAGTACAGGTCAGGCGCTTCTGCCGCTGTTTCTGGTTCAAAAGTGGCTTGACCTGGGGAATGCGGCACCTGTAGCCCATTTCCTTCACACGCCTGTATACAGTGGCTCTGGATGTTTCTACTCCAGACTCAGTCCACTGCTTCCGCAGGTCCCCCAAGTTCTGGAATCGGCCCTTCTCCACAATCTTCCTCAGGGTCCGGTCACCTCTTCTCGTTGTGCAGCGTTTTCTGCCACACTTCTTCCTTCCCACAGACTTCCCACTGAGGTGCCTTGATACAGCACTCTGGGAACAGCCTACTCGTTCAGAAATTTCTTTCTGTGTCTTACCCTCTTGCTTGAGGGTGTCAATGATGGCTTTCTGGACAGCAGTCAGGTCGGCAGTTTTACCCATGATTGCGGTTTTGAGTAATGAACCAGGCTGGGAGTTTTTAAAAGGCTCAGGAATCTTTTGCAGGTGTTTAGAGTTAATTAGTTGATTCAGATGATTAGGTTAATAGCTCGTTTAGAGAACCTTTTCATGATGTGCTAATTTTTTGAGATAGGAATTTTGGGTTTTCATGAGCTGTATGCCAAAATCATCAATATTAAAACAATAAAAGGCTTTGAACTACTTCAGTTGTGTGTAATGAATCTAAAATATATGAAAGTCTAATGTTTATCAGTACATTACAGAAAATAATGAACTTTATCACAATATGCTAATTTTTTTAGAAGGTCCTGTATAGCTGATGATGTTTTGTGATGCTATGTGGTGGGGCGGGGTGGATCGATGACAGGGTGTCGAGTGTGTGATGTCACACGGTGGGGGTAGGGTAGCGGTGTGTACAATGCAATTGGCCATCATTCAGCCAAGTTGGATTGCTTGCAGGGCGGTAGTCAGGGGCTACTGTACACATGCCTGAATATCAGCTGAGGCAGCCATTATCGGCTGCTTCCGCTGACTTTAATGAAGTGTGTGTAGAAGGCATTAGAGAGATTTACTCAATTCCAGTATGGGACACAAACCTCAATTAAAATTTAGAAGAGGATCTGCTGATTGCTTATTATATTATTCAAAGCTAAAAGATATTTATTTCCTGGAGATGGCGTCCATAGGTACAACCCACACTTTGACCACCTCTCTAGTCCAATTACAGACCATACGCCGGTGCTCAACTCCTGCAGGTACACCACTTCTGCAACACTAATACTGAAAATAAGCTGTAGAGGCTTCAGCAAAACAACTGTATCGTTAGCATGCAGAGGGACACAACATCTTTTGGACACCTGAGGAAGGGCTCCGCCCGAAACATGTTGTGTGCCTCTGCATGCTAACAATACAGTTGTTTTGCTGAAGCCTTTTTGCGTGCCATCTCCAGTTTGTTATTTTCAGAGTCGATAATTTAGTTACTATGGTTGACTTCATTGCGTATTCAGCTGCTACATTTAGCATTACCTTGATAAATAAAGCTGCATGTGTCTCCCTGTCCCATTGAAGCCCTTCCTTCCTCAGTGAAAGTCTGGCCATGATTTTACACTCATGTCCCCCGGCAATCATGTTCCTTTCCTCTCTGTTTTGGTGACTGATGCACCTGTGCGCCCATCGCCAACTTTCTGATCTCTTTAACATCTTTCAAAACCTGTCATGTTGTTTTAGAATCTGATACATCAAAGGGCGGATCTTCAAATGACTTTTTAAAGCAAAAACATATTGGTAATATCCAGCAATTAATAGGAAACATATGTAGAATGTCGCGTAATTGCCTTTCACCGGGGCTTGAGTTACTTCAAAATAAGAGTTTTCCTTTCATGAGATCTCTTGCCGTGCTGGCTATCTGCTCTTACCGGCTTTATTCTATTCCATGTATTCCGAAGAGAGAAAATAAAAAAGTACAAGGGTATTGATTGTTTTAGACTCTAGTGGGCACCCAAAAGTACTTGGACACTCCATAGTAATAATACCTTTATTACATGCTGTTGTCCAGGTAAGCAACTTATTACCTGACCCAATGTCCATCTCTACAACTTCTTTTTTTTTTTTTTCTTCTTCCTTCCTCTTTTTATAGATTCTTTATTTCTCATGGTGATTTACAAACATAATATACAATCATATCGCATAAAACTCAAACGGGTTATTCTAAATACAGAAAACACATCACTTCCCAAAGGCACGTGGAGGCCTGCTTTGTCCATTTGTTCTTTTTACATGCAATTATATTAATCAATTCTAATATACCCCTTTCTAGATCAATTTTGGCAAATTACCCTCACTCCATTTTCCTCCCCCCTCCTGTTTCCAACCCGCTTGTCACACTTCCCACCCCCTCTCCACCGTAAGTCCAAGGACTCCCAACCAGTCCACATAAAAAAGAAGACCACAGATAACAAGAAAAAAAAAAAAAAAAAAAAAGGAAAAGAGATAACCGAAAGAAAAAACCCCAACCAAGACCCTTCACCTGTTTCCCTGCTCCTCATCCCAACCCCCCTACTCCAGATCTGCCCACCCCATATTTTACCACCTCTCTAGAGAGGGCTTCCGAGCGAGGACCATAATTAATCATGTCTGTGTCCCACCATCCCCATACAGCCTCTTATATTTTTCAGTGTGTTTAAACTCTTCCCATTTCTCCCAGGTTAGTCTATGCTGCTCCTCTTTACCCGCCAAATATTTTGTTAGTTCCTCCAGTCTTTGTGTTCTAGTTATTTCTCCTATCCACTCCGTTAGTGTGGGAGGTTGCTGTGTTTTCCAATGCCTTCCAATAAGTATTCTTGCAGCGTTGACCAAGTAACTGCATAGGGATTGTCTATATTTCCTAATTCCCCATTCATTATGGTGCAGGAGAAAAAAAGCTGGATCCGAAGGGAGCTCCTCCCCTAGGATCTCCCCCCCCCAGCCGTCTCACTCCCCCCCAAAATCCACACAGCCTATTGCAGCTCCAGAATATATGGAGGTATGTACCCCTCTCAGTCTGGCACCTCCAGCACCCGGGGTCAAAATCTGAATACATAGTCCCTAATCTATCTGGGGTGAGATGCCACCTGGTTAATAGTTTAAACCCTATTTCTTGTATTCTGGTCGATATTGAGGTTTTATAGGAAAGTGTTATAATTTTGTTCCATTGAGCATCTGTAAATTGGTAATTCAGTTCATCCTGCCATTTCTTCCTGTAGGGCTCACTCACATCTCTCTTATCATTTATCATTCCATAGATCTTAGCTAATGACCTTCTGCCGTCCCCTTCTAGACTGCAAAGTCTCTCTACAACTTCTTGAGGAGCCCGAGATAGAACATAGGAGACCCAAAGGCTACAGGATTTGTGGGCAGAATCAAATGTCTTCAGCCTGATTTTACAACACAAAAGGGGTAAGAGGCATCCAAGAATATATGAAACTGAGTTAAAAACAAATTAAAGAGAAAAAGGGGTGTGGCCTACCCCAATAACAACATATATGTGTATATATATATATATATATATATATATATATATATATATATATATATATATATATATATACATTTTTTTTTACAAGCATGGGCAATGCGTTTCATGGGTATCCCCCACCACCACTTTAGGTCAAAAAAGTGCCAAAGGGTTTAAAAGGCCAGGTGCAGAGCACCTAAGCAACCTTCTTTTGCGAGTATTCATTTTGCCTACTTTTCATTTGGATATATTTTGTGATGTACTGCCACATTTGGGCTTCAGCTGTCTCTGTGTTTTCTTCTTAGGGTGCATTACTCAACCTTCCACACAGTGCAACCTGGTTTTTAGTTTAGTTGCCAGAAACCTGTGGGTAGAATCAGATCTCTTTTAAACTTCTACGAAAGAAGATGACCTCAGAAGATAGAGGTATAAAGAAGATGATGACCTCAGAAGATAGAAGCATACAGAAGAAGATGACCTCAGAAATAGAGATGGCCCAAACGGTTCGACCGCGAACGTATTCGCGCGAACTTCGGTGGTTCGCGTTCGCGATGAACTGCAGTAATTAGAGAAGGGAGAGAACCTTGCTGCTGCTGACATAGGGAAAGCTTAGTTAGGCTCTTGTGCTAGGCTTGTTAGCTTGCTCCTTCTTGCTGATCTTATTGCTAAAAAGCACTCCTCATCCTCAACAGCTCTTTTAAGAGCTAATATTGTTCTTGTGATCTTGTGATCTATTTTTTTTTTGTGTGTGTGTGTCCCACAGATACTTGTGTTGCATATACAGCCTTGGTAATTCCTACTGTGCCACTGCCAGGCCCAGCACATTCAGTGACTACCCGTGTGTGTGACAGGCAGCTGCACATTTGTAATACCTGTGGTGAATAAAATGGCATGTCGCGCCCACCGATGACGCACATCGATTGTGCCATCGGTAGACGTGACATTCTCGCTTAAAAATGACCACTAGAGTGTTTCTCCCTTTCTCCCCCCCCCCCCCCCCTCCCTCTGAGAGCATTGCAGAGTACAGTAACTTCCCATGTCCTGTGTTAGGTCAGCAAGGAATTTCACACATAGCTTGACCTCCCGCTGGGGCCAGTTGCTGGCACAGCATTCCCCAAGGAAACTAGATCCAACCAGTAAAGATAGGAAATCCCCGCCAAAATCATACAATCAAACAAAGAGAACTTTTATGTATTTGTAATTCAAAATAGGCTTTTCACAGAAAGACAAAAAATACATTTTCTGATACCCATAAATCAGTTCTATCATTCACCTGAATTACAGTTCTCCAACTGTCAGGGGTCAGTCGGGAAACTGCTTGATTCAGCCTGTGCTAACCGAACGCGATAGAATAGGCATGTGTAGCCTCATTTGATACAGGGTCGCAGGCCGCTCATGAATATAGTCTCGGATTTGTGATGTGCCAATCTGGGGCGGAGTCTCACAGATGATTAATAAATGTTACATTTTTGCCTCTGGTTCTGGGGGTGGAGACCTTGCTGCCAGGAGATAACCCCGCCTTCCCTCCACCTAGTTTGTAGGTAATCCAGCCCCAATTCTAAGATTGTATAAATAGGAGGCCAGCAGAGCCCGCCTTTGTCCTTCATCATTTCATCTGCTAAAGAAGAGCTTGGAGCATGTGTTCAACTCATGCCGTGTTTCAAGGACTCTTAACATTAATGCCTACTTTAAACTGGACTCTTTTTCTTCATTCTCCAAATGGACTGCTCAGCCATAACTACAGTAAGAACTTTCTGATTTTATCCCTTTTATTTTTAAGCTTTGTGTGTAAATGTTAATTAGTGTCTATAAATGTATGCAATGCATTTTTGTTATTAAACGTTTAAAAAATTGTTTAGCGGTTATGACCTGTTGCTGAACATACACAACCGTACCTATTCTCCTGAAACCGCTACCCTGTGTTTAATAGAAGTGTACCTTTATAACCCGTATGCGAGAACCCGGCCCAGATATAAAGATCTGACCCAGGTTCCTGCATACCGCTAAGGGTTAATAGAGCGTTCTCATAGTACTAGTATAATTACAGTAGCGGGCTGTGTAACTTGCTTGGTGGCAGATCTTTGAATTGTATGTGTGTGGTGAATCCTTTGGCATCTGAACGCTCCCTCCACGATTTGGCTCATCAAATTGCGAAGTCAGGTTACGCTTCGTGTTGAGCAAAATGACAGTGTGAGAGGATTTCTGACGCCGATCGATTGACCTGTCTGCAGACCAGCCCTTGCGGTCTGTGACAATACCAATCACTGCATACCCACCTGTTGTTGTTCAGTGCACCTACCTACCTACGTGACCGCACGCAGTGTCACTGCACCTGTTCATGCTACTTGTGTGTGTGTGACAGGTGCGCATTTGTAATACCAATCACTGCATATCCACCTGTTTTTGTTCAGTGCTCCTACCTACCTACTTGACCGCACGCAGTGTCATTGCACCTGTTCATGCTACCTGTGTGTGTGTGACAGGTGCACATTTGTAATACCAATCACTGCATATCCATCTGTTGTTGTTCAGTGCACCTACCTACCTACCTACGTGAGCGCACGCAGTGTTATATACCACCAGTCACTGCACCTGTTCACGGTACCTGTGTGTGTAACAGCTGCAAATTTGTAATACCAGTCATTGCATAATTGTTCACAGTACCTGTGTGACCGCACGCTGTATAATATACCACTCCGTGCATACCTGTTAACTGCACCTGTGTGACAGCTGCACATTGTATTGTAATACCAGTCACTGCATACCTTTCACTGCACCTGTGTGACTGCACATTGTATTAGTCAAGTCAGTGCATATCTTTCACTTCTTCCCCCCCGATATGGACAAAACAGGTAGAGGCAGAGGCAAGGGGCAGACCCAGAGGCAGGCCACCCGGAAGGTCTGTTCGAGGTCGTGCTGACGTGATTTTGTGGGGCCCTGGACCAAAGTACAGTGCTCAGAAGAAGGCACGTCCCATCAACTCCCAAGATTGTCAGGACGTGGTTGACTATTTAACACAGAACACCTCTTCTTCCGCAGCCACCAGTGCTACTACAAGCACCGCATCCACTGCATTTGACACTTCGCAGGAGTTATTTGGGGGGGAATTAACTGATTCACAGACGTTATTATTAATAACAGATGAAGGCGCTAAGCAAGTTACACCACCTCATATGTCAGAAATCAGAATCAGAAATCTTTTTAATCGCCACGCACGACTGGGTCGTGCCCGGAATTGGGTTTGGCACATACAATTGCTCAGAGGGAGATTGAGAGTAGTATCAACATAAGAAAATAGCATAGTCATACAATCAAACAGTATAAGGGCATAGTCATACAAAACACACAGTATAATCAGTATTACATATTAATAGTTAGATGTGCAGCGGTATAGCAGTAGTCTGCAGGGTGCAGTTTAAACAGTTTTACACTAGACAGTCCATCAGTCGACAACTGCAGCATTTGGGGGAAGGGAGTTTAGAAGGTTGACGGCAGAGGGGAAAAAGGAGTCTCTATGCCTCGAAGTTCTGGTGTAAATAGCGCGAAACCTGCGGCCTAAATGGAGCCGGCTGAAAAAGCGGTGCCCTGGGTGTGAGGGGGATCGCTGGCAATTCTCAGTGCTCTAGATCGTAATCTGGAGTTGTGGAGGAGGTCGAGTGAGAAGAGAGGTCTACCGATGATTCTCTCCGCCGATCTAATGACCCTCTGGAGCTTGTATCTGTCGCTGTTGGAGGAGCCAGCGTACCAGACTAGGATGGATGAGCAGAGGACGGACTCAATGGTAGTTGTGTAGAAGTTCGTCAGCAGCTCCCGGGCCGTGCCAAACGTCTTCAGTTGGCGGAGGAAAAACAGCCTCTGTTGTGCTTTCCTCTGGGTCAAGGCGGTGTTTGCCTTCCAGTTCAGGTCCTTAGAGATGGTAGTGCCCAGAAGGCGGACGCTAGCCACTCTTTCGACCTCTGTGCCATCAATGTAGATTGGTGGTGGAGTGGGCGCCTTCTTTCTGAAGTCCACTATCAGCTCCACGGTCTTGGCTGTGTTGAGGACCAGCCTGTTCTCCTTACACCACTGGCAAATTCTGTCGACCTCACGATGATAGTCCTGCTCGTCATTGTTTGTTATAAGGCCAACAATGGTGGTATTAAGTCTCCTTAACACTGCTACTGCCTACTGAGTGCACTCTAGTGGCTGCATCGCAAGCGCTTTGAGTCCGACAGGAGAAAGGCGCTATACAAATACAAATACTGCCATTATCATCAGCGAACTTGATGACTTTTACCGAGTCCACAGTGGATCTGCAATTGTTCGTATAGAGAGAGAACAGGATCAGTGGCAGGACACAGCCTTGTGGAGCCCCTGTGTTTGTTGTCCTGGGATGAGACGAGATATCCCCCAGTTTGACAGCTTGGGACCTGTTGGTTCGAGTTAGGCGACACTATGGACGTAACGTGTGAGGAGGAGTACCTGCTGTTGGTGCAGTTTATGAGGTGTCTGAGGTAAGCAAAGCTGGGGAGGATGATTATGATGATAATGATGATACGGAGGCCACGTGGGATCCTAACAGACAAGGGGCTTGATTCACTAACCAGCGCTAAGTGTTAGCGCAGGTGTGAAAAGCCATTTTTAGCCCCTAGTGTTCGCTAAGCTACTTTGCGCGCAGCCCCGCTCACTGCGCACACAGCGCAGGTGCACCTATACTAGTACGTGGTGCGATGATACCATTGTACCCGCTGCCTCTTAAACGATAACGGCGCATTGGGTGCCCAGTTGCCCACAAAGCGGCGCATTAATGCGCTGTTTCAGGGTCACCCGATGCGCCGTTATCAAGGGGCAGCGGGTGCGATATTATCATCACTAATATAGGCACACCCACGCTGCGTGCGCAGTGAGCGGTACTAAGACTGATGTGTGGGCCAAAACTACTTAGTGCCGTAGTTTGCGCCCACTAAGTTATAAGGCACACTAACCGCAGGTTAGTGAATCAAGCCCAAGATGACCAAGGGGACAGTTCAGAGGGGGAGTCAGAGAGGAGTAGGCGGAGACAAGTTGCTGAAAGAGGCAGGGGAACTCATCTTCAGAAACAGCTGGTGGCAGTGTCCAGCGCCATGTATCGCCACCTATGGACAGCCAGCCAATATACCCTTCAACGTCAGCTGCCATAGTGCCATCATCCCAGGGGGCTCAGCGGTTTGGAAATGTTTTCGTGTGTCTGCCTTAGATCAGAGCAATGCCATCTGTTCTCGCTACTGCCAAAAATGGAGCCGTGGAAAGGCCAACAGCCGCATAGGGACAACTGCCTTATGAAGGCACATGGGGAAAAGGCACAAACTGCAATGGGAAGCGCACCAGAGGAAAAGCAGCACACAAAAGCAATGCCACCCTCCTTCTCCTCTTCCTCCTTCAGGTGCATCATCTTCAGCCACTTTCTCCCTTGCACCTTCACAATAACAGCCACCCTCCTCCACTCCGCCTCTCACCTGGAGCAGTTCCTGCTCCTCTGCCCACAGCAGCAGCCAGGTGTCCGTGAGGGAAATCTTTGAGTGGAAGAGGCCAATGTCTGCCAGTCACCCACTTGCCCAGCATCTGACAGCTGGCGTGGCGGAACTGTTAGCTCGGCAGCTTTTACCATATCAGCTGGTGGACTCTGAGGCCTTCCGGAAATTTGTGGCCATTGGGACACCGCAGTGGAAGATACCAGGCCACAGTTATTTCTCAAAAAAGGCGATACCCAAACTGTACCATGATTTTGAAAGGCAAGTGGTGTCATCACTGGCACACAGTGTTGGGTCAAGGGTCCAACTGACCACGGATGCCTGGTCTGCCAAGCAAGGTCAGGGCAGGTACATTACTTACACAGCCCATTGGGTCAACCTGGTGACCGCTGGCAAGCAGGGAGTACGTGGCTGTGCAGTGGACCTAGCGACACCTCCACGGCTTGCAGGCAGGCCTGCTGCCACCTCCTCTCCTCCTGCTACATCCTCTTCACTGTCGTCCTCCTCCTCTTCCTTGGCTGAGTGGCAGTTCAACTCTACTGGTGCTGCGATCTCGTCTCCAGCTACACAGCCCGAGCTCCCCAGGGCTTTTACTGCATGCCAGGTATAACCGTGTCACGCAATCTTATACATGTCTTGCCCGAAAGCAGAGTCACACTGGAACAGCTCTCCTAGCTGCTCTTAACAAACAGGTGGCTGACCCCGCACCAACTGGAGATCAGCAACATTGTGTATGACAACAGCAGCAATCTCATTTCTGCTTTGAATTTGGGAAAGTTTACACATGTACCCTGCATGGCACATGTGCTGAATCTCTTAATTCAGAGATTTGTGTCTAAGTACAGGAAGGTTCTATAGCAGTCCAGGAAGGTGCGTGGGCATTTCAGGCGGTCTTACACGGCCATGGAACGTTTTGCCGATATTCAGCGGCATTGCCGTTTCTTGGACAGTGCGGGCAGGGCGACTGCCCTGGGCGCAGACCGGCAAGTAGAAGAAAGGGGGCGCAGGCAGAAGGACATAACCGCTAGGGAGCTGGTGACGCTCGGTGCAGCCAAATGAAAGAAGAAGAATACCAGCGTGATCACCTTCCTTGAGTCCTCCTAGGCTGCCTGCATTCAACGTCAAGTCATCATGAACTAGTCACCACCAGGTGATGACACCTGATGTCCTGTAGCGGTACTGCAGGCTGTCACCACCGCGTGATGACACCTGATGTCCTGTAGCAGTACTGCAGGCTGTCAGTGCGTGGTGCCCATGGAGGAGTCGGCTTTCCGGGTTCTCTTCACCTTCGTGTTTTCCTGCTTCCTCCTGGATGAGCGGCTGGTCACTAGTAAGCAGGTAGATCTACTTGTGACCTGTGGCTGTGTGACTGTCCCTAAAGAGTAAGGGTTCACAAGTCCATGAGGGGGGGGGAGGGGCACAAATTTTACAGCCTCGCTCTGGGTGCAATTTAGCTTAAAAACTGCCCTGTTCAGCGGAGAAACAACTTGCCGGTAAGATGCTTGATTTGCGATAGCCCGACTTGCTGGGATTCGACCCTCCTGATGTTCGACCGCCTGCTACAACAGGTGAAAGCCGTCAGACAGTATCTCTACAACTACAGTCAAAGGACACACTCTGGGGAGATGGGGATGTTCTGGACAAAGTATTGGACACTCATACGAAATGCCTGCAGGCTCATGCGGCCATTTGAGGAGGTGACAAACCTGGTGAGTCGCAGTGAAGGCACCATCAGCGACTTGATCCCGTATGCTTTCTTCCTGGAGCGTGCCGTGCGTAGAGTGGTGGATCAAACTGTGGAGGAGCGTGAACAGGAACAGGAACAGGAGGAAGAGTTGTGGGATCAATTCTCAGCAGAACCAGATGTTTCCTCAACACCTGTGGCAGCACAGAGGGAGAAGTAGGAAGAAGAAGAGTAGTGTGGGGAAGAGAATTCGGATGATGAGGAAGATGTTGTTTTGGAGGACGAGGCGGAAGAACAACCGCAGCAGGCATCGCAGGGGGTGTTATATGAATACCTAATAATAATAATATGGTAGGACATTAGATTATAACTATGCCAGGGATTAGATTGTGAGCTCCTCTCAGGATCGTCAGGGACATGTGACTATGTACTCTGTAAAGTGCTGCAGAAGATGTCAGTGCTATATAAATCCTATATAATAAAACTCCTGTGTCTCTTCATCCTGTCCCTGTGTTCCTGCTTCCAGACTTGACAGTTTGCTATCTGAGAACCTCATTGCATTGTGGGAAATAACAGTTTTTTTCAACTGCCTAGCAAGCAACATCTCCCTGTGTGCGTATACTTCGGACAGTGGTGGGAGACGAATGAGCAGGACGCATCGTTATGTGCGTTGCCAGGTATTAGCGGTGGTGGCTTAGCACCCGTTTTTTAACGGGCGGGCCTTTTTTCTTGTACATAATAATATGGTAGGACATTAGATTATAACTATGCCAAGGATTAGACTGTGAGCTCCTCTGAGGACAGTCAGTGACATGACTATGTACTCTGTAAAGTGCTGCAGAAGATGTCAGTGCCACCATGTACTGTAAAAAAAAATAATAATGAAAATCAGAAGAAACCACAACCAGATCATGCATGTGTAAGCAATAGGTGGTACAATGGTTGAAGAGACAGAGGTAAAAATAATCGGCAGATTTTTCTATGCTGAAAGGACCAGCTAGGGCACCATAACCTGAATCTTCTTCATGTTTGTCTCTACTGATGGAAGCATCACACTAAGCGTTGAGCCTTGATGTTGAGTCAGGATCAGAGCTGTGTAGCTAATGGAGGTGGCTGGCTGCCTCTGCAGTCCCTGTAGCTGCAGCA
Organism: Hyperolius riggenbachi; assembly: GCF_040937935.1. NCBI lineage: Eukaryota > Metazoa > Chordata > Amphibia > Anura > Hyperoliidae > Hyperolius > Hyperolius riggenbachi. The sequence goes on along the minus strand of NC_090651.1, from coordinate 37,031,935 downwards.
CTGCAATATGAAGACATGACAGGGAGACATATAGAAAGACATATTCAGTGTCAGGCTCTTGCTCTTGATGTGGAGTGTATCATCATTCTGTCTCATCTTTGAGACCTTATGACTTCCGTGACAGCTTCTTCAAGTATTTCTTGACACGACTGTCCAGAGATATTAGACTTTTATCACCTGACATGATCCAGCAATGAAGTTAAACATTAACACATTGCTCTACAGGCTGTAACGTGAGCTGACAGTACAGAAAGGCGGCCTTAAAATGGACCTGTAAAGTCAGGTACACACGCTGGTTCAAAATTTGGCTAGCATAGGTAGAGGTAAAGTAGGATCATTCACCAGGCAACCTAGGCAGGTGCTTGGGGCCTAGTAGGTGTCCAGGGGCTCACCTGGCACCTTCTTTTACCTCAATTCGATTCAGCTTACCAAAAAGACCACAACAGGGGTAGGGGGGGGGGGTGGGGGGGGCAAATCTACTGCCTTGCCTAAGGAACCATTACATCTTAATACAAAAAAGTTAGACTGCCCTTGTGCCAAAAAGTGTCATTCCGAGGACATACAATCAAAAATGTCACAAACAGTGCAGCTCTTTGGAACTTGTGGCCAAAGCATATATCAAATAACAACAAAGTGCATTAAAGCGGATCCGAGATGAAAATCTAACTATATCAAGTAACTTGTCTATATACCTTATCTAAAGTTTAGATAGTTTACACAGCAAATCTAGCTGCTAACAGCTTCAACAGTATATGATTATGTATTCCTGTGATACAACGAGGGCAGCCATGTTCTGTTTGTCACATTGTCACAGGCTGAGGGCTGGAGATGCTATCAGCTTGCCTGTGTGTAAATTCAGTCCCCTCTCCTCCTCCCTCCTCCCCTCTGCCTCGGAAATCAATGGCTAGTAACCTCCTCCTCCTCCTACCCAGACTGAGCTCCCATAAGCCCTTGCTACAGCGTCAAGGCACAAAAGGAGCTGTGGGCAAGGCTTGTTTAGTTTATAGGGAATTAGAGTATTAAAACAAAACAAAAAAAGTATTTGGCTTGAGGAATGCCCTATAAACTATATGAAAGGAACACAATTATGCAATGAGTAAAAGTCTATTTTGGATCCACTTTAAACATTTTAATGGAACTGCAAATAAAAGAATCTGACAGACTGTATAGTACCTGAAGACATAACAACAAAAGTTGTTTAAGTGATACCTTTAAAGGGAAGGTCCAAGCAAAATAAAAAAAATGAGTTTCACTTACCTAGGGCTTCTACCAGCCCCATGCAGCCATCCTGTGCCCTCGTAGTCACTCACTGCTGCTCCAGTCCCCCACTGGCAGCATGCCGACCTCGGAGGTCGGTGGGCCGCATTGCGTACATTTTTATGCATTTTACGCATTCATTTTTATGCATTGATCCACTAACGCATAAACATGTATGTGTTAATGTTTCTGCAATTAGTGTGAATGCGTAAAAATGTACGCAATGCGGCCCGCCGACCTCAGAGGTCGGCATGCTGCCAGTGGGGGTCTGGAGCAGCAGTGAGTGACTACGAGGGCACAGGATGGCTGCATGGGGCTGGTAGAAGCCCCAGGTAAGTGAAACTCATTTTTTTATTTTGCTTGGACCTTACCTTTAATGACTAACTGTACAAGATTTCTTTGCAAGTTTTCAAAACATTAAGTTTCTTCTTCAGGCATGTTTTCAGAACTGCATCAGAACCATACTTGTACTAATCTTGTACAGTTAGTCATTATAGCAATGTAAAAAGATAGAAACAAACTGGCACCAGTATGCAGCAGGGATGGAACGGCCACTGGTGGGCTTACCTACAGCGTGCTTCCGATGCAGCATCAACGTTTCTGTAAAGGAAGAGAAGGAGTGGGCACTGCTGTATAAAAGACCCTTTATTGTGGCTGGGTTACACAGTGGTTAGCAGTAGGGGGAAAGGATGTGCCTGACAGCTGTTTCGCAGGTGTATAACCAGGGCCGGCCCGCCCATGAGGCGGGGTGAAACTTTTGCCTCAGGTGGCACTTCTGGGGGGACGGCACCCGCCCGTCCGTGGGTGTGGGGGGCCGCCCGAGCTAGAGGGGATAGCGGGCAGGAAGGGGGTATTGGGCCTAGCGGCGGGGAGGGGGGTCGGACCCCCCTACCTCGCCTGGGTCCCCCGTCCTCCGCTCCCCTCCAGCTTTAAAATGTTACGTTGCTGCAGCTATTGTAAGAGGCACGGGCGGGGATCACTTACCTCTTCCTCGTTCCAGCGTGCGCTTCACTGACGTCACTTCCTGCTACGCCGCCCACTGTATTGTGAGTGGACGGCGTTACAGGAAGTGACGTCAGTGGAGCGCACGTTGGAACGCGGAAAAGGCGAGTGATCCCCGCCCATGCCTCTTACAATAGCTGCAGCAACGTAAGTTTTTAAAGCTGGAGGGGAGCGGAGGACGGGGGACCCAGGCGAGGGAAGAGGGGGTCCGACCCCCCTCCCCGCCGCTGGGCCCAATACCCCCTTCTTGCCCGCTATCCCCTCCAGCTCGGCGGCCCCTTACACCCACGGGGAAGGGGGGGGGGGGGCGATCTCTTTAAAGATTGCCTCAGGCGGCAAAAAGTATAGGGCCGGGCCTGTGTATAACCTGCTTCTTCAGAGGCCTCTGAAGAAGCAGGTTTAGGTTATACACCTGCAAAACAGCTGCCTGTCAGGCACATCCTTCCCCCCCCCCCCCCCCCACTGCTAATCACTGTGTAACCCAGTAACAATAAAGGGACTTTTATACAGCAGTGCCCGCTCCTTCTCTTCCTTTCCAGAACAGTCATTAATGGTATCACCTAAACAACTTTTGTTGTTATGTCTTCAGATTCTCTCCATGACTAATAACCACAAGCAACACAACTGTAGTGTCATAAAGGCATATAGCACCAACAATTTGCAGTCTCCAGGACCTCCTCCTTGGATGGACACATCGGTGGTGGAATAAGCAGGACCCGGAACTCTAGCGTGCCACTAGCACTTCATCAGATCATATGATAGAGCAATCCCCTGACATCACCTAAAAATCCAGCATGCCAGGTCTTTAGTAATATTAAAAGTGCCTACACATCTAGCCATGTATGGGCAGATTGACCAAAAATTAGATCTCTCTCTCATCAAATCTGATCGGAGAGTGATCTGTTGGCTGCTCATACACCGCAGGCCGATCCCCGAACAATTTCAGCATGAAATCTCTTGGGGTTAAGCTTTGCAACGCAGCTGATTTTGCCCACCTGGCAACACCACCCCCAAAAAATGTTTAATGTCCTTGTCCTCTTCCCCTCAAACTCTCCCAGCCCGCTATGCCCCACCCCCACTGCTGGTGCCCATGCACTCGTCACAAGCAAGAGGCTCAGGGGTGCAAGATCAGTTCAGAGGACTGGCTGGTGCTCCTGCTCAGCTCCTTGGGGAGGGGTTTGGACCGCAGATAGTCTGGCGTTTAGTTGAACCAAACAGAGGACGGGAGCTATGGCAAGGGACCCAAATGACTTCTAAGGGCTGAAAGGAGAAGCCCCAGGTAAGTAAAACTATATATATGCTTTGGCCTCATGAGTCCTTTAAGCATACATCCCAACTTTTTAAGATTAGAAAGAGAGACAGTTAGGCCACGCCCATGCCACACCTCTTACCACACCCCGGACACCCTAGTCACGCATGCTATAAACATTTCAAAAGAAAAACATGTTGATTTATCATTGAACCCACACTAATGCTTTATATTGTGTTTCATATTCCTTCATATTAACATTTGAAAATAAGAAATTCATCATTTTAAAGCGGACCCAAACCAAACATTTTTTTTATTTCAAAATATTTAGTTGCACCATTCTGAAACATACATAGATAAATAAACACTCCTTTAAGCCTTTGAGCATTTCAGTGCATGCTTTTCACCATTCTCTTTTCATAACAAGGGTTATACAGGTGGCAGCCATTACTTCTGAGCTTAGTAGGAGGTTTTAGATCATGGGTGTGTTTGTCATCAGCTACCCTCCCTCACAGGGGCGTCGTCTATGTGAAATCTCACACAAGCTGTGATCACCTCCACAGTGACATCATCAGTAGCAGCCTGTGTTTTGTTTTTTATCTCCTCCACCAGTCTGCTGGATTCTGTCCCAGCAATATGAAAGGAAGGGAGGGGTTCCTCCAATAAATGTAAAATATTTTATATTTGTCATCATGCAGCTGAAAAAAGGCTGCTATTTATCATTATAATTTAGAAAATAGATTTTATTTCTGAAATCTTGTATTTTTAATTTGGGTCCACTTTAAAGGATGGGAATAAAGTTTAGAGTCAAACACATTTTTCAGTAGAAAAATACATATATTTACATAGACCTGTACATCAGTCTTGAAAGAGGGACAAGTTAGGAAGAAGGAGGGACAGGGTTCCCAAGAGGGACTGTCCCTCCAAAAAAGGGACAGTTGAGAGCTATGCCTTTAAGTTAGTAACTCATGTGTCCGTGTGACTTTGTTTCCTCATGTGCAGGGTCTAGGCCAGGGGTCTCAAACTCGCGGCCCGCGGGCCATTTGCGGCCCTCGATACAATATTTTGTGGCCCTCACCGGCAAAAGCTTCCTTATAGTTCGCTTCAGTGCTCCCAAGTAATCCGCCGCATCCCCGCCGGTAAACGAGGGCTGCAGAGCCCCCAAATCGCCCGGGGGGCAATCCGTCGGCATTTCCTGGAAGGGGCAGAGCTTTCAGCTTCAGCTCTGCCCCTCCTGACGTCAATCGCCGCACGGATCGCCGCCTCTCCCCGCCCCTCTCTGTGAACGAAGAGTGAGAGAGGCGGGCAGAGGCGGCGATTCACCACGATCGTGAAATTCGTTATGCGGCCCAGCCTCATCCTGACTTTGCCTCCTGCGGCCCCCAGGTAAATTGAGTTTGAGACCCCTGGTCTAGGCCCTATAAGTGTATGGTTACCAACGTCCATAAGAGCGCAGGGTATTCAGGAGAGAGAGCACAAGAGATATCATGAAAGAGACAAACAGTGCTAAACAAGGACAAGATGAAATAAACACTCACATATCAATAGTGAAGCTAAGTGTCTAATGGACAGGCTGTAGAGATCTCTGTTTCAGACCTGTTGGATGAGCCAGAAGACAGGTGGCATATGTACAGACAGCGCAGGCTAGGAATGCTGTCTCGCAATGGGAAATATTGTTATTAGTGTAGTGAGTTCCTTGTGCGGAAATCAATACTAGCCATTTTCTACATTTCCAGCAGGGAAATATATGGCTTTTAGAGTCCGGAGCTGTATACTGTATCTCATCTCAGACAAGCTGTCTACCAGGACTTGCACTGCGGCTTTAAATAATTGATGCTGTTTACATTTACAAATGCATATTTCTTAGCTGATTAGAATTTTCCCTTTTCAGATTTATCTGACAGATGTTTTTCATGTACGAAGCAGAACAAATTAACCCCGTTTGTGTGCTGGCACTGCCTCCTCGTGCCCATGTCGCATCCTCTTCTGTGTGTTATAGCGGAGTTATGTGGCTTAGGGGTAAGGGGCAATGAATTTTTGTAGCACTGGGGTCCTGGGTCAATCTCCCACCTGGGACTTTTTTTGGATGCGGGATCTCCCCAGATAAATTATCATGCCCCCTGCATCATTACTGAGAGTTCTATGCACAGAGGGAGGTACTGCTTGCGTGGCAGTTAGAAACAGCTGTTATTTTCCACAATGCAACAAGGTTCACAGACAGCAAACTGGCAGAACCATGCTTATGACATAATAAGGGTATAAGAGGCGCCCTGGTGTAATAAAAGTATCTAAAAGCAGTTTAAAACAGGAAATATATTTGAGGTAGCTTACCTCAGTGACGAAAAAATCTTTGTATTTAACAAAGGTTTTTATTAGTAGCACAGGCAACGCGTTTCGCGGGTCAGAGCCCGCCTCCTCAGGCCAATAACAGTGCCAAACTAAATGACAGATTCGGCAAAGGGAGCCTTGAGCCGTTTTAAACTGCTTTTAGATGCTTTTATTACACCACGGCGCCTCTTATACCCTTATTGTGTAATCATACCCCCTTTCCTCACCCGTCTGAGGGGTGGAGACAGACCACACGTGGCTTCGACCACGGCGAACATCTGTCCCCTTTCTTTTACCAAGGAGAGCGACCGCATCCAGGTCCCTAGTGACCACCCTGAGTGGAGTCGGGTTTGTTGTCTCTACCTGCTTCCTGTGGTCGGTTGCCCCTCTGCAACCCACCTTTGTGAGTAGTGTCTTACTTTTATTACGTTCCATTGTTTTTGACATACTACACCATTGAGCTTCTATTTTTGTCTCCTGTATCTTTTCACCCACATCCCACTATGCTCATGACATCATTCACCCCAATATCAGCCACACAGATCCCCCTGATATTCTATTCAAGAAAAAGTAAAGAGTTCTCATGGGAAATGGGGCATCAGCTACTGATTGGGATAAAGGATACCCGAGGTGACATGTGGCATGATGAGATAGACATGTGTATTTATGTACAGTGCCTAGCACACAAGTAACTATGCTGTGTTCCTTTTTTTCTTTCTCTGCCTGAAAGAGTTAAACATCAGCTATGTAAGCGGCTGTCCCTGTCTTAGTCAGGACTGGGTCAGACTACAGTGTGACCGTCACTGATAAGAAATTACAACTATAAAACCCTTTCCTAGCAGAAAATGGCTTCTGAGAGCAGAAAAGAGATAAAAAGGACCAATAGTTTATAGATTTTAGCTCTGGCATACTTCAATGAATGTGTCATTGTGCAAAAACAATAAAACAGTAAAAATAAAACAGTAAAAACTTAGAAGTAGATTTAAATATAAAATAAAACTGTGGAATATCTTAAAAAGTCATTTTCGAAGGAGGAGGATAGATACAATTGTTTATTTTATTAGTTTACTTTCACCTCGGGTGTCTTTTAAAGTTCCTCTTTAGTACTATGTATATTATGTACAGTATGTATAGATGCTCAGTTGGTATTTCTTGTGGTAAGGTTTGTGTGTAGAGAGGGCTCGAACCTCCGATTTTCGGTTCGCGAACCTCGAACTTCCGAAAAAGTTTGCGAACTTGCGAACTTTTCGAACCACAATAGACTTCAATGGAGAGGTGAACTTGAAAAACTACAAACACTGTTTCTGGCCACAAAAGTGATGGAAAAGGTGTTTCAAGGGGTCTAACACCTGGAGGGGGCATGGGGGAGTGGGATACATGCAAAAGGTCCCGGGGAAAATTACGGATTTGACGCACAGCAGGGTTATAATCCCTAAAACGCAGAAATCACATTACATTGCTAAATTGGAGGCCTAAAGTGCTTGAAAACATCTTGCCTGTGTATACATGGATCAACAGTTAGTGTAAGTAGTGTACTGCTTCACACTGACAGACCAAACTCACTGTGTAACGCACCGCAAACAGCTGTTTGTGTAGTGATGGCCGTGCTGGACTGGTGCGCACCATGGAGAGAGTGCGGGCAATTTTCAAGCCCATATGGTCGGGCTGAGGTAGCTCAATGACACAACAACTGTCCACAATGAAGCAACAAACTTATTATCTTGGGTCAGGTGTTCCCCCCAACACACTCATATACCCGGTCATTCCTTCATTTTCATACGCAAGCCCCTTCACCTTTTGTTTTGTTGTTGCAGCCACAGTGCAGCCAGAAAAATTAGGCATGTACACGCACCAGAAAAATGATTATTATGTTTGGTAGCAGCCGCAGCTAGTAGCAGCGGCCATAAATATGCAGGTATCCACCTGGAGTCCTGGACCCTGTTGGTGGTGGCGGAGACGGCAGTCAAGCGGCCTGCAGAAAGAGATGCTGTGTGGGGACTGACTTAGTCTTTGGGCAGGCAGCAGCGGCTGGCAGGCAGAGATGCTGAGTGGAGACCGACATAGTCTTGGGGCAGGCAGTCAGACAGCATGCAGGCAGAAATGCTGTGTGGGGACTGACTTAGTCTTCGGGCAGGCAGTAGCCCTCCGGATCCATGCCTCATTCATTTTGATAAGGGTGAGGTACTGAACACTTTTTTGACCTGACTGCTGGTGGTATAATACAATGTGCAGTTACACAGGCGCAGTGAAAGGGTATGCACTGACTGCCACTATAATACAATTGTGCAGTCACACAGGTGCAGTAAAAAGGTATGCAGTGACTGCTGGTATTCAATGTGCAGTCACACAGGTGCAGTGAAAAGGTATGCAGTGACTGCTGGTGGTATAATACAATATGCAGTTACACAGGTACAGTGAAAAGGTATGCAGTGACTGCTGCTATAATTCAATTGTGCAGTCACACAGGTGCAGGGAAAAGGTATGCAGTGACTGCTGCTATAATACAATTGTGCAGGGAAAAGGTATGCAGTGACTGCTGCTATAATACAATTGTGCAGTCACACAGGCGCAGGGAAAAGGTATGCAGCGACTGCTGCTATAATACAATTGTGCAGTCACACAGGTGCAGGGAAAAGGTATGCAGTGACTGCTGCTATAATACAATGTGCAGTAACACAGGTGCAGGGAAAAGGTAAGCAGTGACTGCTGCTATAATACAATTGTGCAATCACCCAGGTGCAGGGAAAAGGTATGCACTGACTGGTGGCGGTATTGCATAATACAAAGTGCAGTCATACAGAGGCAGTGAAAGGTATGCACTGAATGTGCTGGGCCTGGCACAACACAGCAATTAGCAAGAACCAGCTGCGACAGACAGGGCTGTATATGCAGTGTCAGTGGCACACACACACAAAACAAAAAAAAAAAACATCAGAAGAACATTAGCTCTCAAAAGAGCAGTTTTGGGTGCTTTTCATCAACAAATATCAGCACAGAGCAAGCTAACAGACCTCCTAACTATCGCTTTACCTATCTCTCCAATGTCTCTCCCTTCTCTCACTAATACAGCAGCACAAAGAGTGAGAACATGGCCGACACTGTTGCCTTTTATAAGGGGGGGGGGGGGGCTCCAGGAGGGAGTGCAGCCTGATTAGATGCCATGTGTTTGCTGACTGTGATGTAGAGGGTCAAAGTTTAGCCCAATAATGTAGTATAGGGGGCGGGTCGAACTCGCTAAGTGTTCGCGGTTCACTGCGAACTCGAACCAGCTAAGTTTGCACGAACAAGTTCTCCGGCGAACCGTTCGGGGTATCTCTATTTGTGTGGCCTGTGCAGGATCTCTGTAACAGAATGTAGTGGGAAAGTTTGTCCATTGTATACCTTGACAGTGGGGACCTAGCATCTCCAAAACATTGGGCTACATTATCATTGCTGTTAGTATACACTTTGTGCTGGCACCATCTTAAACTGATTTTGGATTGCCTCTTCTTGAGGGTGGGTTCTCTTTAGGAATGCTGACTCTTTGCTACTTTTCTGCTCTCGGAATTACTATTATTATTTAGTATTTAACTATTTATATAGCGCTGACATCTTCCGCAGCGCTGTACATAGTATGTATATATTGTCTTGTCACTAACTGTCCCTTAGAGGAGCTCACAATCTAGTCCCTACCATAGTCATATGTCTATGTATGCACCATGTAGTGTATGTATCATAGTCTAGGGTCAATTTTAGGGGGAAGCCAATTAACTTATCTGTATGTTTTTGGGATGTGAGAGGAAACCAGAGTGCCCGGAGGAACCCCACACAGACACGGGGAGAACATACAAACTCCTTGCAGATGTTGACCTGGCTGGGATACGAACCAGGGACCCAGTGTTGCAAGGCGAAAGCGTTTACCACTACGCCACTGTGCTGCCCGTCACATGACACCTGACGTTAAAGACTGCTGCAAATTAATAAGAGAGGTTTTGAGGACGAGGGTTGAGGAGTGGTGTAAAAGGGAGGGCAATTACATTTTTATGAACACAAGATTTAATGAAACCAAATTATTATCCTATTTTCATAAAGACGGGTGAACAAAAATGTTGTCTTCTTAAGGTGGCCACTAACTGTCCAATTTCTAGCGAAAAATCATTCGAGCGATCAGAAATTCTGATCGGACGAAAAATCGTTCACTACACCATCAACTAACCAATCTTTGCTTCCTATCTATCACGACCACCAAGAAAATCAAAATTTTCGTTCGACGAAAATTCATTCGGGCGATATTTTTTTCACTCATTCATAATCGATTGTGTCCACCAATGGAGATTATTTACAACCGATCCGATCAGAATTTCTGATCGCTCGAACGATTTTTCGCTAGAAATTGGTCCGTTAGTGGCCAGCTTTACTCTTTCCAGATATCCCTTTGCTGCATCTCTGGCCATTATGCTGTTACTGTGTGCCTGAATTGTATATAGGACCACAGGCTTACATCCCCCCACCCCCATCCCTTGTTACCAGGCCATTTTTTACAAGTCAGCACACAAGCTTTAACAGCTTATTGCACGGCCATACAACTTAGCAGCCAAATGAATCTTGTCTCCTTTTCGCGTACGTACAAAAAGGGCGCCTGGACAAAAAGGGCGCGGGGTGTAAACTCTAAATAATAATTAATCATTAATAGGGTTTATAAATATAGTGTGCTATATTTCGTTTACAAATAATGTTTAACAAAATTATAAATCATTAAATAATGTTTATGAAATCGGAAATTGTGAAAACGTTAATCTTCCCTGTTTCAAAAGTTAAACTTATAATTACGTTTATAAAAAAACCAATAATATATGTTTAATTGTTATAATTGTATATTATTGTGAATAACCGTCATTTATGGTTTGTTCTTATAATAAAATCTGAAAATATTGTTTATAAAGATGATATAAATATAACTACGTTCGTAATAAGTGTTGTAATACATTAGTAATTATTACTAAAATTTTACTAAAACTATACCTAAGCCTACTCTTACACAGAACCCTACCTGTACCTATCCCTAACCCCTAGACTCCCCTGTTGGTGCCTAAACCTAAGACCCCCCTATTGGTGCCTAAACCTAAGACCCCCCTGTTGGTGCCTAAACCTAAGACCCCCCTGTTGGTGCCTAAACCTAAGACCCCCCTGTTGGTGCCTAAACCTAAGACCCCCCTGTTGGTGCCTAAACCTAAGACCCCCTGTTGGTGCCTAAACCTAAGACCCCCCTGTTGGTGCCTAAACCTAAGACCCCCCTGTTGGTGCCTAAACCTAAGACCCCCCTGTTGGTGCCTAAACCTAAGACCCCCCTGTTAATGCCTAAACCTAAGACCCCCCTGTTGGTGCCTAAACCTAAGACCCCCCTGTTGGTGCCTAAACCTAAGACCCCCCTGTTGTTGCCTAAGTACCCCTCCCTGTACCTACCCCTAACCCCTAGACCCCCCTATTGGTGCCTAAACCTAAGACCCCCCTGTTGGTGCCTAAACCTAAGACCCCCCTTTATTATGTGGATAATAATGTTTTACTAATTGTGGATTCAAAAAATATTTTGCAATTTACGTTACGTACTGATCGCTTTATTTTGTGAATAATAATGTTTTACAAACAGTAAGGGATAAAACTTTAAATAATGTTTTAATTATTTAAATAAGATAAATATGTTTAGTATTTTCATAAACGTTATTCGGCACGGGTGCATTTTATAAACGTAAATCACCACAAGTTCAGTTATAAATCATTAAACATCGCCGGGCGCCGTTTGTAAACTTTATTTAGCTCCTGGCGCCGTTTATAAACTTTATTTAGCTCCGGCGCCCTTTTTTCCTACTCGGCGCCCATTAAACGCTATTTATTATGGGAGTGAATGGCGGCGCCCTTTTTGTCCACTAGTGGCATGCGCCCTTTTTTCCCAGCTCCCTCCTTTTCTGCCCACCAACAGAGCTTTCTGCTTTCTGGTGGGATCTGTTGTATTTGTTTATTTGTATTCATTTCATTTTTATTTATTTTTTTAAAAACATCTTTTTTTTAAATGTATACATCCCACCTTCCTCCCACCCCCCCCCCCCAAGATCCAATCAGTATGTTCGCCTCTCATAGTCATCCTGGGGACAGCTGTCCCCTGTACAGCACTGCGCTAGATTGCAGCACTGTACAATGTGAATAGCTGATGTTTCTTTCGTTTCTTTTCACTCCATGTCTCAGCAGGGAACGATCACGCATGCTCGCACGCATGCGTTCCCTGATAATCTCCGCCCCCAAGACTTGACGCTAATTGATTCTGGGGAGCCACTCTGCGGCCGCCAATCGGCGTGAGGCGATCACAGGGCAGTTAACAATTTAAAATTAAGGTTATATTTTATCCTCTTCAAAGGTTAAAAAACAATGTGTTTTTATTTCCAAACCCTGTACAACTAATAAGTGGAGAATTCCCCGATTTGCCATTAACCACTTAGTGACATGCAGACATGCAGACGTATTAAAACGTCCTGCTGGAGCCTCTTAATGGCTCTAGGACGTTTTAAAACTTCCTACACTGCTGCTGCTGCTGTGCCCGCTCCCGCGCGCTCCCGCTCCCATGCGTGCACGCGCATTCCTGTGCACGTGCACATGAAAATAGTGAACCCCCCAAAAAAAATACACCTTTATTTTCAAATACTATATTGTCACCATACTTTGTACTAGGGACTTCATTAAAATCTTGTTATAACCAGAACAAATAGGCAGATACAATGTGTGGATTTTATGTACACTAGCAGTTTTTATATTAAAACTATAGGGGATGAAATTGGAGAAATAGTGTATTTTTTCATTTTTTCCTTGTTTCCCCTTTAAAATGCATAGAAAATAAAGTAATGACTGAAAACAAATATCAACCCCAAAAAGCCCAATTTGTGGTGAAAAAAACAAGATATAGATCATTTCATTGTGATTAGTAGTGATTAAGCTATTGGCAAATTAAAAGGATGAGCACTGAAAGGTGAAAATCGCTCTTGTCCGTTAGGGTAAAAACCTCCATGGGGTGAAGTGGTTAAAGAGGAACTGTCGCGAAAATCTTAAAATTTAAAAAACATACAAATAAAAAGTATGTTTCTTCCTCAGTAAAATGAGCCATGTATTACTTCTCTCCTATGTTGCTGTCACTTACAGTAAGTTGTAGAAATCTGATATTACCGACAGGTTTTGGGCTAGTCCATCTCTCCATAGGGGATTCTCAGCATGGCCTTTATTCTTCATAAAGACACTAGTAAAAAGGCCCCCCCCCCATTAAAAAACTGGTGCTAGGTCACAGCTGCTACCCCCTGCAATGCGCGCACATACGCGTCCCGCTTGTTCGTTCCCCACCAGTCTGAAGTATATGCACACAGGGAGCTGCTTGCTTGGCAATTGGAAAAATCTGTTATTTCCCACAATGCAATGAGAACCTCTGTTGACCACACACAGCAAACTGTCAGATCCGGCCCTGTGTCCTAACTGCCCTGACTGCGCACATGCTCAGTACAAAAAAGCCAGGGACACACAACCATTCAGTTGATGACGCAGGGACACTTGCATTTTATTGTATAGGATTCCCTGAAAAAGATTTATACAAAGATGCTGGCCGCTCACCGTACACTTTTTTTGTAGTTGGACGGAGCAAGAGCAACTGCCATTCACTAAGTGCCTTTTGAAAATAAAGAAATCCCTGTGAACCCCCTATGAGGAGATGGGCTAGTCGGTTCTGTCAGATTTCTACTACCTATTGTAAGTGACAGCAACATAGGAGAAAAGTAATTTATGGCTCATTTTACTCCGTAAGAAACGTACTTCTTAACTGTTTATGTTAACATATATTTAACATTTTAAGATTTTTGCGTCCTTTAAAGAAGACAGCCTGACTCCAGTACGTTCATCTTTGCGTATTATTATATTACCTCCCTCAGTCACAAACAGAAGAAGATCTTAAAAAATCTTCACCAAATGATATTGACCCGAGACCGATAAATACATCTGAAATCTGCGTTCCAAAAAAAAAAAAATTACAGGCATTAAACGGCTCCTCTGTCACGCGCCCGCGATGAATAATTCATATTTACCACTTAATGCCGTCACAATCTGTATACATCACCCGGGCAATGACTGTGTTGTATTACCTGTCAGCAACGAGGGAAAAAAAAATTGCTGATATTATTGTAATTAATCGTTTATTCGGCGGAAAAGCTGCTTCGGGTAGGGAAGACTTTCGCAGTGCCGCCGCCAGAACATAATTTCCACAGATTGGAGGGCTTAGGCTCATTCCGAAAAAAAAAAAAAAAACTGCTTCATCTTACAAGGTCATCCTCGACACAGCTTGCCTCGCCATGTCAGGGAAACATCTGCTTCAGAGCGTCTCTGCCGCTAGTAAAATTTGCTTTACTTTGAAATCTAAAATTATTTTACTTGGGAAAAATGATGACACTTAAAATTAAACAGCTATTAACTTATGTTTCTTTGCGAGATTCCGTGTTGTTCATTTTTAAGTTGCTGCTCTCTGGTCATAATTTCTTCAGCCTCAGCACTGAAGTGAACAAAAATAAAAAAAAATTGCGAGCGTACGGCAACTGGCGTCACAACGGGAGCGGTCATGGTGTTTTGTTTTTTTTTCTTTTGCAGAATGCGTAAACAGACTTTCCTAGGGAAACAACAAATGTTTTGGGGGAAAAAAAAGTTGCATTTCGTTTTATTTATGCTAATAACGCAGTCGGTTTGGCTTTTATTAAGGGTGTCCTATTACACCATCTTCATGACAAACTCGATACTGTGAGGTGTTGTGCGGAAAGTCAATATAACAATTAGCTGTAGAGATAGTGTTTAGACTATGATTTAGCTGCTCTGCCTAACCCAATAATATAAAAAATGATATATGTGCACAAACATTATTCAGCCACAACAATAAAGTGACTTAACGCGACCCTGAGCAGGTGATAAAAACAGAATTTACACTTACCTGGGGCTTCCTCCAGCCCACCGTAGGCCGCGAGGTCCCCCGGCGTCCTCCTGACTCCTTCCCTGGTCCCAGTCCTGGTTTCGGTTACAGAACGACTTTGCCCTGAAGTTGTCAGGTCTGCTTACTGTTTCCGTGGATTACGCCAGCCGGCTACTCGTCATCGTCATCACGCCGCCCAGCATGAGAGTCCTGCACATGCCCTGCTCAATCTTAGAGAACCCCGCATATGCAGTAGTCTCACGTCGGTCAGCATGATGATGCCCATACCTCCCAACTTTGGAAAAGGAGAAAGAGGGACACTTAAGCCACGCCCCCTGCGTGGGCTTAAGCCACACCCTAGATTTTGCGAGAGGGTGACAATGGGTGTGATGAGGGTGGGGAGGAGGGTGCCAGTGGGTGGGGAGTAGGATGTCAGTGGGAGGGCAGGAAGGTGCCACTCTAAGGGGAGAGGAGGGTGCCACTCTGAGTGTGGAGAGGAGGGTGCCACGCTGAGTAGAAGGGTGCCACTGGTTGGGTGGGGAGAAGGGTGCCACTCTGGGTGGGTAGGAGTGGGTGGGTAGGAGGGTGCCACTCTGGGTAGGTGTGGAGGAGGGTGCCACTCTGAGTGGGGAGGAGGGTGTCACTCTGAGTGGGGAGGAGGGTGCCACTCTGAGTGGGGAGGAGGGTGCCACTCCGATTGGGGAGAGAACGGTGCCACTGGGTAGAAGGGTGCCACTCTGGGTTGGTGGGGAGGAGGGTGTCACTCTGGGTGGGTGGGGAGGAGTATGGGGGCGATGACTCCCTGGGGGGGTTCATGGTGGCATCTGGGAGTCCCCTTTAAGAAGGGGAACCCAGATGCCTGCCCCCCTCCCAAGAGAAATGAGTATACAGGATCTTCTCAAAAAATTAGCATATTGTGATAAAGTTCATTATTTTCTGTAATGTACTGATAAACATTAGACTTTCATATATGTTAGATTCAAATACACACAGCTGAAGTAGTTCAAACCTTTTATTGTTTTAATATTGATGATTTTGGCATACAGCTCATGAAAACCCAAATTTTATATCTCAAAAAATTAGCATATTTCATCCGACCAATAAAAGAAAAGTGTTTTTAAAACAAAAAAAGTCAACCTTCAAATAATTATGTGCAGTTATGCACTCAATACTTGGTCGGGAATCCTTTTGCAGAAATGACTGCTTCAATGCGGCGTGGCATGGAGGCAATCAGCCTGTGGCACTGCTCAGCAGTGGTGCTCAGCAGAGCTCGAATATTCGAGTAGCTCGAATATTCGAGCTCTTTTTCAGCTATTCGAGCTCGGTATTCGAGCTCCGAATAGCTGGAGCTATTCGAATGGGCTATCCGAGTACACTCGAATAGCCCATTCACTATTCGAGCTATTCGAGCAACCCGGCGCTATTCGAGCTCGGTACCGAGCTCGAATAGCGTCATAGCCCAGATTGATGTCCTTAGAGCCAATCAGAGGGCTCCCAGGCCCTCTGACGGCAGCCAATCACAGAGGGGGACCCTGGCCAGCCCCTACCCTATAAATAGCGGCCGCCATGTTCCGTTTCTCCGTGCTTGCCTGAGACTTGTACAGAGAGAGAGTTGCTCCTTTGTGCTTTGGCTTAGCAAGAGCTCTATTGTGGTCATTTACCTAGCGTTTTTGCTCACATACACTATACACACCTATATTGTTGTTAGTTATTTAGACATTGTATTTTAGTTAGTAGCTTGTGTGTTACATTAGAGACAGGCAGCTGCTGCAAGCTTACAGGTTTAGGCCTCAGGGGGGCCTTGCCTCTGTGGGCAGCTGTCCTCTGTTTATTTCTCTCATCTATACCAGTATTTCTGCTGTCCTTTACTAATAGTATTGTAGTTATACTGTACTAGGAGTAGGACACTCACTGACTGTCACTGTTTATAGGCTACTAGCTAGCTCCTGCGTGTGTGCACTCACTCACTGTCTGTGTGTACACACACTCTATTTCCTTCTGATTACTGATAGATTATTGTTAGTTAGTTGTACTTACTTACTACTTACTCTTACTGTACCCGTAGGGACACTCACTGTCACTGTTCATATAGGCTACTAGCTCCTGCGTGTGCGCACTGCACTCACTGTCTGAGTGTACACACACAACACACACTCTATTTCCTTCTGATCGCTGATTGATTATCGTAATTAGTTAGTTGTACTTACTGTTACTACTTACTCTTACTGTACTAGGAGTCTAGGACACTCAGTCACTGTCCATAGGCTACTAGCTCCTGCGTGCGTGCACTCACTGTCTGAGTGTACACACACCCACACTCCATTTCCTTCTGATCGCTGATTGATTATCGTAATTAGTTAGTTCTACTTACTGTTACTACTTACTCTTACTGTACTAGGAGTCTAGGACACTCAGTCACTGTGTTCATAGGCTACTAGCTCCTGCGTGCGTGCACTCACTGTCTGAGTGTACACACACCACCCACACTCTATTTCCTTCTGATCGCTGATTGATTATTGTAATTAGTTAGTTCTACTTACTGTTACTACTTACTCTTACTGTACTAGGAGTCTAGGACACTCAGTCACTGTGTTCATAGGCTACTAGCTCCTGCGTGCGTGCACTCACTGTCTGAGTGTACACACACCCACACTCCATTTCCTTCTGATCGCTGATTGATTATTGTAATTAATTAGTTCTACTTACTGTTACTACTTACTCTTACTGTACTAGGAGTCTAGGACACTCAGTCACTGTGTTCATAGGCTACTAGCTCCTGCGTGCGTGCACTCACTGTCTGAGTGTACACACACCCACACTCCATTTCCTTCTGATCGCTGATTGATTATTGTAATTAGTTAGTTCTACTTACTGTTACTACTTACTCTTACTGTACTAGGAGTCTAGGACACTCAGTCACTGTGTTCATAGGCTACTAGCTCCTGCGTGCGTGCACTCACTGTCTGAGTGTACACACACCCACACTCCATTTCCTTCTGATCGCTGATTGATTATTGTAATTAGTTAGTTCTACTTACTGTTACTACTTACTCTTACTGTACTAGGAGTCTAGGACACTCAGTCACTGTGTTCATAGGCTACTAGCTCCTGCGTGCGTGCACTCACTGTCTGAGTGTACACACACCCACACTCCATTTCCTTCTGATCGCTGATTGATTATTGTAATTAGTTAGTTCTACTTACTGTTACTACTTACTCTTACTGTACTAGGAGTCTAGGACACTCAGTCACTGTGTTCATAGGCTACTAGCTCCTGCGTGCGTGCACTCACTGTCTGAGTCTACACACACCCACACTCCATTTCCTTCTGATCGCTGATTGATTATTGTAATTAGTTAGTTCTACTTACTGTTACTACTTACTCTTACTGTACTAGGAGTCTAGGACACTCAGTCACTGTGTTCATAGGCTACTAGCTCCTGCGTGCGTGCACTCACTGTCTGAGTCTACACACACCCACACTCCATTTCCTTCTGATCGCTGATTGATTATTGTAATTAGTTAGTTCTACTTACTGTTACTACTTACTCTTACTGTACTAGGAGTCTAGGACACTCAGTCACTGTGTTCATAGGCTACTAGCTCCTGCGTGCGTGCACTCACTGTCTGAGTGTACACACACCCACACTCCATTTCCTTCTGATCGCTGATTGATTATTGTAATTAGTTAGTTCTACTTACTGTTACTACTTACTCTTACTGTACTAGGAGTCTAGGACACTCAGTCACTGTGTTCATAGGCTACTAGCTCCTGCGTGCGTGCACTCACTGTCTGAGTCTACACACACCCACACTCCATTTCCTTCTGATCGCTGATTGATTATTGTAATTAGTTAGTTCTACTTACTGTTACTACTTACTCTTACTGTACTAGGAGTCTAGGACACTCAGTCACTGTGTTCATAGGCTACTAGCTCCTGCGTGCGTGCACTCACTGTCTGAGTGTACACACACCCACACTCCATTTCCTTCTGATCGCTGATTGATTATTGTAATTAGTTAGTTCTACTTACTGTTACTACTTACTCTTACTGTACTAGGAGTCTAGGACACTCAGTCACTGTGTTCATAGGCTACTAGCTCCTGCGTGCGTGCACTCACTGTCTGAGTGTACACACACCCACACTCCATTTCCTTCTGATCGCTGATTGATTATTGTAATTAGTTAGTTCTACTTACTGTTACTACTTACTCTTACTGTACTAGGAGTCTAGGACACTCAGTCACTGTGTTCATAGGCTACTAGCTCCTGCGTGCGTGCACTCACTGTCTGAGTGTACACACACCCACACTCCATTTCCTTCTGATCGCTGATTGATTATTGTAATTAGTTAGTTCTACTTACTGTTACTACTTACTCTTACTGTACTAGGAGTCTAGGACACTCAGTCACTGTGTTCATAGGCTACTAGCTCCTGCGTGCGTGCACTCACTGTCTGAGTGTACACACACTAAATTTACTTGTGATTACTACTGATTATTGTAACTGCTAGTTGTACTTCCTGACTGTTACTACTTACTTACTGTACTAGGGGACACTCACTCAGTCACCTCACCAACCAACCGACTCCATTAAAGTACCCCACTTTTCACCCGCCCTTTTAAAAAACTTTTGTCTATACGCCCAAAACATTGAAGATGTCTGGAAGTGGCAGCCAGCGCGGTTTGGGCAAGGGGAAGGGCAGCAAGGGAATCAGGAGGAGAGGGAGCAGCATTGTGGCAAGCCGCGGCCGCGGGCGCGCCACCATGCACAGTTCCGCAGCAGCAGCAGCAGCGTCAGTGGCTAACATTCCTCCCATAGCCACTGGCCGTGGACGCCTTGGGCGCCGCCCAGCAGGAGCATCTGCAACTCACGCTGCAGAGACACAGCAGCAGCAGCATGTAGCACCTGCTCCCATTTTCCTCCAGCCGGGTCGGAAACGTCCCATTGAGGAAAAGGATGCAGACACTGTGGTGCAACTCATGACGGAGGATGAGCAGCCCGCCATCAGCTCTGCATCCGAGGCCTCCACCCTCACCACCACCACCACCACCACCACCACCACCACCCCTGTTCGCAGCAGCCGCCCAGCAGGGCCTGGGGAGGAGGCCAGTTCACCATCAGTCGCCGACCTGTCACTCAGCAGTCTTTTTATCCCAGGCACCATCAGGGTATTGTCTGCTGTTGTTGGCGATTTTGAGGAGGAGATGCTGATGGGCACTTTGGGGGAGGAGGGATTGGACAGCAAGACTGTGGCGACAGTCAAGCGTCCCATCCATGCATCAGGAGAGGAGTTTGGGGGGTCATCATCCCAGCAGGACATGTTTCAGGAGGGGCATGATGATGATGACCCGGTGACAGACAGAGACTGGGTGCCACCACCTCCAGGGGATGTCGTCCTCAGCAGCTCTGAGGAGGAGGAGGAGGATGCGCTTGTGGGCCTTGCAAGGAGGCGCATCATTGCAAGCATTGGCAGCGTCCCACAGCCTGCTGGTATCTCAGGCTCAGCAGCAGCAGCAGCAGCATCAGCCAGTACCACCACCAGCCGCACCCAAGCCCCCCCCCCCAACCACCACAGGGAGACAGGCAGCAGCGCTTCCATGCCGTAGGGGGAAGTTTCTGTCACCAATCTGGCGGTTTTTCACCATGCCCACTGTGTACAGCAAGTACGCCACTTGCAACCACTGTCAGCGGAAGTTGAGCAGAGGTGCAGACCCCTTAAAGTTCAGCACCAGCTCGCTCATCAACCACCTTGCGGCTAAACATTTCCACCAGCATGAGGAGTTCCAGAGGCTGAAGGCATCTGCTGCTGGCAGTGGCACCACACCCATCACTGCACAGCCTTCAGCAGCAGCAGCAGCAACAGCAGCCACCCGCCCTCCTGCTCCTCCAGCAGCACCAGCAGGAGTGCGGAAACGCACTGCTCCTCCCCCCTCTGCAACTCCTGCCGCCGACACTGAGGCCTGTTCTGGCAGCCAGTCCTCAGTGGCCTCCTCTGCTGTGTCTGCTGATTCCCGTGTCAGCAAAAGGCCACGCCAGAGCCTTTTGAGCGAGTCCTTCCAGGGGGTGGTTAGGGCTCTGCCTCCCAGCAGCCGTCGCGTGCGGCAGCTGAACGGCTTGCTGGCACGGGCCATGTGCTCCCAACTCCTGCCGTACACGCTCGTGCAGGAGGGGAGCGACATTCGTGCGCTGCTTGCTTGCGCAGCCCCAGACTGGCAGCTCCCCAGCAGACACTTCTTTGCCCGCAAGGCCATTCCTGCACTGCACCGCTTTGTGATGGCCAATGTGGAGCGAGGGCTGGAGCACGCGGTTGGTGAAAGGGTCCACGTCACCATGGACTCCTGGAGCAGCCGCTTCGGGACAGGCCGCTACCTGTCCTTCACTGTCCACTGGGTCAGCTTGGTGGAAGGGGGTGAGGATGGGAGAGCAGCAGCGGGCACAGCAGCAGCAGCAACACAGTGGGTGGTGCCACCCCGCAGGGTCAGGGGAACTGCAGCTGGTTCCTCCGATCCTCTGCCATCCTCCGGCACACCTGGCCAAACCCCCCGCCTCAGCAGCAGCGTGAAGGCCCGCCACTGCCAAGCGCTGCTGCACTTGGTCAGCCTTGGGAAGACCAAGCTGACGGCAACCCATGTGTTGGCCAAACTCCAGGAGCAGGAGAGGATTTGGCTGACCCCCAGAGGCCTCAGAGTCGGAGAGGTGGTGGCCGACA
Source organism: Hyperolius riggenbachi (assembly GCF_040937935.1). Lineage (NCBI taxonomy): Eukaryota > Metazoa > Chordata > Amphibia > Anura > Hyperoliidae > Hyperolius > Hyperolius riggenbachi. Next base: position 37,010,427 of record NC_090651.1, on the reverse strand, counting down.
ATGGGGCCAATCTGGTTGCCGCAATAGACAGGGGAAACCTGACCCACATCCCCTGTCTTGCCCACGTGCTGAACCTGGTGGTGCAGAAGTTCCTGCGCACCTACCAGGGGATGGGCGAACTGCTGGAAACGGCAAGGAATGTTGTGCGTCACTTCCGGCGCTCGGCTGCAGCCTGTGCGAGCCTGGAAGACGTGCAAAAGGAGCTGGATCTGCCACGCCATCGGCTGATCCTTGACGTTCCGACTCGCTGGAACTCCACCCTGGCGATGTTGGAGCGTCTGGTTGAACAGAGGCACGCTGTCAAACAGTACCTTGCCCTGGCCACTGTTTCCGCAGCTCAAAGAAGGGACAAGACCAGCAACATCCCGTCCATCGTCCCCGATGATGACTGGAGGCACATGCAGCAGGTGTGCTTAGTGCTGGCTCCCTTCCTGCAGGCCACAAACATGGTGAGCAGGGACCATGCTATGGTCTGCGAGTGGGTGCCCCTGGTTTCTCTGCTGAACAGGGCCCTCGATGCTTTGCTGGAACAGGGAGCGGCAGCCTTGGACCAGCAGGAGCGGCAACCAGCTGCGCAGTCCACCTCTGAGGGGGAGGAGGAGGAGGACTTGGTGGAGGTCCCTGACCTGGCTGCTGATGAGGGGGATCAGCACAGCGCAGCTGAGTTGGTGCGGGGGTGGAGAGAGGATGAGGCGGCAGAGGAGGAGGATGAGGACAGCACTGACGTCGATGTGCCAGCAGACGTGGCCCGCCTCTTCCCAATGGCAGCGCACATGCTGACGTGCCTGCGCAGGGACCCCAGGGTGATCCAGATGAAGCAGAGGGAGGACATCTGGATCAGCATGATGTTGGACCCACGCCTCAAGGGGAAGTTGAGCCAGTTCCTGCCGCCTGCAGGAGGAGACCCAGCGCAACAAATAAGGAGCTTGCAGCAGGCCCTTGTTGAGCGCTTGGAGGAAGCCTTCCCCCAGCCTTCCACCCCCACTGTCCAGCAGCCAGCACAGAGGCAGCAGCAGGTGCCTGCATCCAGCAGCAGCAAGCGCCCCACAGACCTGCTGTCTCTCAGCCACGAGCTCTACAGGACTGTAGAGGCTCCGGCAGCAGTGACTAGAGAGGAGATGCATGCAGCAGCATCCTCCTCCGGTCACAGCCAGCGCCTGACCCGCATGGTGGCTGACTACATGGGGTCGTACAGCGGGCTTGACAGCGATGCCCCTGTTGATCCCATGGAGTATTGGGTCAAGCGCATGGAGATCTGGAGCGAGCTGGCGCAGTACGCCCTGGAAGTGCTGTCCTGCCCACCTTCCAGCGTGCTGTCCGAGCGCTGCTTCAGTGCAGCTGGTGGCGTGGTCACCGAGAAACGCTCACGTCTGTCTCACAAGTCTGTGGACAGACTGATGTTTCTCAAGATGAACCAGGCGTGGGTGGAAGGCGAGTTCCTGGCCCCTGTTGTCGGCGAGAGGGGGACATGAACTGGCTGCCGGAACCATCGTTAATGTGCCTTACCACCCTTTACCACCTCCTGGCTCCTGCTCACTAAGCCAGCCTGGTTCACTTTGACTATTACGTCGCCTGCAGCCACACATTTTACACCTACAGTGGGCTGCTGTGTACTGCCCTTCTGCTGTCTGTCTGTGTTTCCCACTGCCAGGGTACACAGAATTACCTTCTTCTGCTGCCACTCTGCCACCAGCTATTACGTCAAACAATAGCTATATTGGTTGCAAAACCAAAACCAAACAAACCATTAAAAAAAAAAAAGGTTTAATTTTTCTGAGGTGCCCGGGTTGAAAACTGTGTTGTTCCAGTTGTGTATTGGACACAATGTGGGCTGCACGACCGCTGTCTGGGACCTCCTGTTGTGTTTATTTACAGCCCTGGTATCACCGCTAGGTACCAGGGCTATTATGTCACGCTGCCTACCTGCTGCCACACTCACACTGCTCCTCCATACCTCCTCCTGCTGCTGCTGCTGCTGTCTGTCTGTGTTTCCCACTGCCAGGGTACACAGATGATTTACCTTCTGCTGCCACTCTGCCACCAGCTATTACGTCAAATAATAGCTGCTCGCCTACTCCTCCATTCCTCCTCCTGCTGCTGCTGTCTGTCTGTGTTTCCCACTGCCAGGGTACACAGATGATTTACCTTCTGCTGCCACTCTGCCACCAGCTATTACGTCAAACAATAGCTGCTCGCCTACTCCTCCATTCCTCCTCCTGCTGCTGCTGTCTGTCTGTGTTTCCCACTGCCAGGGTACACAGAATTACCTTCTTCTGCTGCCACTCTGCCACCAGCTATTACGTCAAACAATAGCTATATTGGTTGTAAAACCAAAAACCAAAAAACCATAAAAAAAAAAAGGTTTAATTTTTCTGAGGTGCCCGGGTTGAAAACTGTGTTGTCCCAGTTGTGTATTGGACACAATGTGGGCTGCACGACCGCTGTCTGGGACCTCCTGTTGTGTTTATTTACAGCCCTGGTATCACCGCTAGGTACCAGGGCTATTATGTCACGCTGCCTACCTGCTGCCACACTCACACTGCTCCTCCATACCTCCTCCTGCTGCTGCTGCTGCTGTCTGTCTGTGTTTCCCACTGCCAGGGTACACAGATGATTTACCTTCTGCTGCCACTCTGCCACCAGCTATTACGTCAAACAATAGCTGCTCGCCTACTCCTCCATTCCTCCTCCTGCTGCTGCTGTCTGTCTGTGTTTCCCACTGCCAGGGTACACAGAATTACCTTCTTCTGCTGCCACTCTGCCACCAGCTATTACGTCAAACAATAGCTATATTGGTTGTAAAACCAAAAACCAAAAAACCATAAAAAAAAAAAGGTTTAATTTTTCTGAGGTGCCCGGGTTGAAAACTGTGTTGTCCCAGTTGTGTTTTGGACACAATGTGGGCTGCACGACCGCTGTCTGGGACCTCCTGTTGTGTTTATTTACAGCCCTGGTATCACCGCTAGGTACCAGGGCTATTATGTCACGCTGCCTACCTGCTGCCACACTCACACTGCTCCTCCATACCTCCTCCTGCTGCTGCTGCTGCTGTCTGTCTGTGTTTCCCACTGCCAGGGTACACAGATGATTTACCTTCTGCTGCCACTCTGCCACCAGCTATTACGTCAAACAATAGCTGCTCGCCTACTCTTCCATTCCTCCTCCTGCTGCTGCTGTCTGTCTGTGTTTCCCACTGCCAGGGTACACAGAATTACCTTCTTCTGCTGCCACTCTGCCACCAGCTATTACGTCAAACAATAGCTATATTGGTTGCAAAACCAAAACCAAACAAACCATTAAAAAAAAAAAAAAGGTTTAATTTTTCTGAGGTGCCCGGGTTGAAAACTGTGTTGTCCCAGTTGTGTTTTGGACACAATGTGGGCTGCACGACCGCTGTCTGGGACCTCCTGTTGTGTTTATTTACAGCCCTGGTATCACCGCTAGGTACCAGGGCTATTATGTCACGCTGCCTACCTGCTGCCACACTCACACTGCTCCTCCATACCTCCTCCTGCTGCTGCTGCTGCTGTCTGTCTGTGTTTCCCACTGCCAGGGTACACAGATGATTTACCTTCTGCTGCCACTCTGCCACCAGCTATTACGTCAAACAATAGCTGCTCGCCTACTCCTCCATTCCTCCTCCTGCTGCTGCTGTCTGTCTGTGTTTCCCACTGCCAGGGTACACAGAATTACCTTCTTCTGCTGCCACTCTGCCACCAGCTATTACGTCAAACAATAGCTATATTGGTTGCAAAACCAAAACCAAACAAACCATTAAAAAAAAAAAAAGGTTTAATTTTTCTGAGGTGCCCGAGTTGAAAACTGTGTTGCCCCAGTTGTGTATTGGACACAATGTGGGCTGCACGACCGCTGTCTGGGACCTCCTGTTGTGTTTATTTACAGCCCTGGTATCACCGCTAGGTACCAGGGCTATTATGTCACGCTGCCTACCTGCTGCCACACTCACACTGCTCCTCCATACCTCCTCCTGCTGCTGCTGCTGCTGTCTGTCTGTGTTTCCCACTGCCAGGGTACACTACACAGATGATTTACCTTCTGCTGCCACTCTGCCACCAGCTATTACGTCAAACAATAGCTGCTCACATTACTCCTCCATTCCTCCTGCTGCTGTTGCTGTCTGTCTGTGTTTCCCACTGCCAGGGTACACAGAATTACCTTCTGCTGCCACTCTGCCACCAGCTATTACGTCAAACAATAGCTATATTGGTTGCAAAACCAAAACCAAACAAACCATTAAAAAAAAAAAAAAAGGTTTAATTTTTCTGAGGTGCCCGGGTTGAAAACTGTGTTGTCCCAGTTGTGTATTGGACACAATGTGGGCTGCACGACCGCTGTCTGGGACCTCCTGTTGTGTTTATTTACAGCCCTGGTATCACCGCTAGGTACCAGGGCTATTATGTCACGGCGAGCTGCCTGCCTCATTGACTGCCTGCTGCCACACACTCATCCTCCTCCTCCTGCTGCTGAATTTACCTCCTGCTGTCTTTGTGTTTCCACTGCCAGGGAGCACATACAATGGCGCTTCCAACATGCGTGCGCCCACCAGCTATTTGTTACGCTCAAAAATAGCTGCATTTCTTTAAAAAAAAAATTGAAAAGAGAAATACGTGAAGAAGAAGAAGACGATATTGAAAAAGAAGGAGAAGGAGAAGATGAAGATGAAGAAGAAGATGAAGAAGATGATGAAGAAGAAGATGAAAAAGAAGAAGAAGATGAAAAAGAAGAAGAAGATGAAGAAGATGAAGAAGATGAAGAAGAAGAAGATGAAGAAGTAGAAGATGAAGAAGAAGAAGAAGAAGATGAAGAAGATGATGAAGAAGATGAAGAAGAAGAAGAAGATGAAGAAGAAGAAGAAGATGAAGAAGAAGAAGATGAAGAAGATGAAGATGAAGAAGAAGAAGAAGATGAAGATGAAGAAGAAGAAGAAGATGAAGAAGATGAAGAAGAAGAAGAAGAAGAAGAAGAAGAAGAAGAAGAAGAAGAAGAAGAAGAAGAAGAAGAAGACAATATAGAAGAAGAAGAAGAAGATATAGAAGAAGAAGATCTAGAAGAAGAAGAAGAAAGATAAAGAAGAAGAAGAACAAGTATATACAGTAACACTACTGAACAAAATTAAGGACACAACTTCTCTTTCCACATTTTTTTTTAAAGGAACATCCCCACATAATCACTTGCTGTTGTTACTTGGAAAAAAAGATGTTTCTTGCATCATTCACCCTCAAAACAAGTGTTGGAAGCTATTTAAGGCCAATTCGAATAGTCAGCTCGAATAGTGAGCTCGAATACCGACTCGAATAGTGAGCTCGAAGTCCGAGGTCGAATCGAATAGTAAAAATTATTCGACTTGAATATTCGACTGACCTCGAATAATTTACTATTCGAATTCGACCAAACTCGAATTTTAAAAAGGGGTATTTGAGCATCACTACTGCTCAGGTGTTATGGAGGCCCAGGATGCTTCGATAGCGGCCTTAAGCTCATCCAGAGTGTTGGGTCTTGCGTCTCTCAACTTACTCTTCACAATATCCCACAGATTCTCTATGGGGTTCAGGTCAGGAGAGTTGGCAGGCCAATTGAGCACAGTAATACCATGGTCAGTAAACCATTTACCAGTGGTTTTGGCACTGTGAGCAGGTGCCAGGTCGTGCTGTGGGATCTGTGGGATATTGTGAAGAGAAAGTTGAGAGACGCAAGACCCAACATTCTGGATGAGCTTAAGGCCGCTATCGAAGCATCCTGGGCCTCCATAACACCTGAGCAGTGCCACAGGCTGATTGCCTCCATGCCACGCCGCATTGAAGCAGTCATTTCTGCAAAAGGATTCCCAACCAAGTATTGAGTGCATAACTGCACATAATTATTTGAAGGTTGACTTTTTTTGTTTTAATAACACTTTTCTTTTATTGGTCGGATGAAATATGCTAATTTTTTGAGATATAAAATTTGGGTTTTCATGAGCTGTATGCCAAAATCATCAATATTAAAACAATAAAAGGCTTGAACTACTTCAGTTGTGTGTTTATCAGTACATTACAGAAAATAATGAACTTTATCACAATATGCTAATTTTTTGAGAAGATTCTGTAGGGGTACAAATTGCCCCTTACCCATTTCCATAAAGGGTTAAATGAAATAAAAACGCAACAACGAGAAAAGTCCTTTAATGTTCTTAATTAACCAGAAATATTTACCTGTACCTTTAAGAAAAAATTCCCCATGCCAATATCCGTAGGAAAGGTCCCACGCTATAATCTGTTATGTCCCACGAAGACAGTATTCTCTATCTTGCGATCTTCAGAAATACTTACCTGTACCTTTAAGAAAAAATGCCCACGGCAATATCCTCTATCTTGCGATCTTCTGTTACACGTTGATTGAAGATCTCTGCGCGCACCCGATGCCACACACGCCGAACTGCTCTCAGCTATAGTATAGCTGAAAGCAAAAAGCATCTTTAAAATTTGGCTCCAATGCTCCCCAGGTGTGTACCAGGCATTAGAAAGTTGGTAGATATGCAGAAATACACATGATCTACTTTGCTGATGCAAACATGGCAAGCGCTGATTACAGCTTTTTTTAGTCTGCTCTCTTCTGGCCAAAGATTTTGGTCCTTCCCCACCAGGACCTCAAGACACAGGAACAGCTTCTTCACCTCAGCTGTCAACTCTCTGAACTCTGCTCATGCTCTCCTCCCACTGGCGTAACAACAGGGCCTGCAGCCTCTGCTCCCGCGGGGGGGGGGGCCTGTATACAGGAAGTCGCGTCAGAGACTAGAGTGAGGAACGCACGCTGGAGCGCACGGAAGACGGAAGGTCGCTGCCCGGACACTCATGAAGCTGGAGGGGAGCGCAGAGGGGAGAGCCCCGAGGTGAGGGAGGGGGGGACGTCCCCCCTCCCCGCCCACTGTGGCCATCGCTTTTCCCTCATGCTGCTGACCCCTCCAGTCCCCTAAAACGGCCCGAGCGGCCCCCGGTGCTCAGAATTTCTGCAGGGGGCCCGGTGGGGCCTAGTTACGCCCCTGTCTCCTCACCCCCTCCCTCCCAGCATGCCTCCACCCACCCCAGGCCTTTCTTCTCCTTCTATGCTGTAACTGGCAAATCAAATTTGCCCTGCTGCTCATTGTACGTAGTTAAGGGCAATTTGTGTATTATTGCAATGTTTTTTGAGTAGTTATGCAACCCTGTTATCTCTGTATGTGCTATGTCGGATGTTTTATGTGTCCTATCCTATGCTTATGCCCTGTATGTGCCAAGCTCAATTCCGGGCATGACCCAATAATACTTGTTGAAATAAATTGATTCTGATTCTGAGCTCTCCTTCATCTTTCTCTCTCTCGCTCTTTCTCCTCTTCCAAGGAAAGTTTTTTCTTTAAGCATTCAGCCACGCAGAAATTTTCAGCGACATTTGCAAACAGACTGCATTATGCATATGAAGGACTTTGAACTGATGCCACTGAGTTAAAATAATTTTAGCTGGTGTTAGTAGAACAGCGTTCACCTTTGTTATTATTTCAGCAAGGATTAAATTATTCTGAGCCTGGTCAAATGACATGATGCTGCAGAACAGAAATAGGTTACAGGCTTATTAAAACTTTGGTGGTGCCGTAAACCTTTAGAGCACAGTGACCTGAAGGAGAGTGGAGGGGGGGGGGGGGGATTTTTTAGATAGTATAAAGGAAAGGGCTGAAAGGGATGAAAAGAACATATTTTGGATTTAATGGCATATACTGTATATGGAAGGATGAAAATAAAGTTTTTCAATTCATACTACAGAGTAACCAAGCAGCTCAGGGTGACCCAAACCACTAGGAATGTATAGGGGGGGATAGAAGAGACCAAAAAGCCCTCTTACTAATAACCAATGCTTAGTGAAATTTGATTTCTTAAAACAGAAGGAAACATGCAATAATTCAGCTATAAGTGAGCATTTGTGGTTACCCACAATGCACCACTACTGAATATGCAAATGATCTATTTTCGCCCCTGTAAGCCAAGCAAGCATCCAGAACCGCTGGTGTATAGCACGCCTATAGCTTTACACAGCCACATCAACCCTACATGTAGACAGACTGTTTCAGACTTTTGGTCATCATCAGTGCACGATATGGCTGTATGGGATAGGGCTTGGACCAGTACAACAGAACAGAGTAACCAAGCAGCTCAGGGTGACCCAAACCACTAGGAAATGGTGTAACAGAGGTGCCAACCAATATACAAGGTACAAAATACATAGGAAACAGGTATTAAAAGGAGGTAGTAAGGAACTTACCTCCTATTAGAAGACTCAGGTGGTCTATTTCAAAAACATCTATCACTTTTTTAAAACAACTCCAAGAAGCCATGCGTTTTGTGGGTCGCAGGCTGCTTCATCAGGCAAAACATCCATTGTTCTGTGTGCCTCTGTGAAGGGCCAAGAAAGTGGCTGCATTTCAAGGTCCTGGAGCTCTTTTATGACTTTCTGTAGTAGAGGTAGATAATTAGCTTCATTTAAATCTTGAGACTTTTTGGTGATTTGGGATGACCTAAGTTTTTAAAAGGTTTCTTCAAATCGATGCAAACTTAGTTGGTCTGCTTTTGCACAGAGGCATAACAATTTACCCCGCAATCTTCGCCATCGTGGGGGAAGGGAGCGGGGTTAACCCGGGGCCCAGTCCTGGTATCAGTAAATGGAGCGGTAAATGCAGAGCGGTGGCAACATATGTAACCTGTTCCTGTGGCATAACAGGTCCTCCTTACTCCTCTTCTGTGTAGCCGTATCCCTGGCAGCCAATCACCTCATGGCTCACAATGCCTGTCACATAGTGGGCACTGCATGTTAACTGGCTACATATGAAACCTTGGAGGATGTGCCCCCCTATCATATACTGTATACCTCATATCATATATGCACCCAATATAAATCCCCCACAACCAGTGCTAGAGATCACCATGGCCAGTCAGTAGGGGAAGCGTTTGCACGCAACCAATCAGGCTGGAGTGCTGGCAGACCGGCCAATTACAGCCGGCAGAGCCAGAGTCAGGCCACCCGGCGGATGTGACCACAGCACCGTCATTGGGCCATCACTGCACTCATTCAGTAGCAGTGACCTATCAGATGTCACTGCTACTGATTAAGTGCAGTAATTGGCCCAATGCGAGACCACCAGCACCAGTTAGCATAAGGAGCAGTGGGCAGCTGTAATATGCCGGTCTGGTGTCAGGGACTTCTGATGTCCCTGCAAATCACATCGCATTCCCAAATCACAGAAAGTGGATAAGAGGCATTACATGCTTTGCTCTACTTTTTAGCCACACAGCAATGTCACAGTTTCATAAGCATCACTGAAAAGTGAACACAAATGGACAGAAGCCTCAGGTTAAGGAACTTTCGTGCCAAGCTTACCAAATCCGAAAGATTTGCTGCGACTCCGAGTTCACAAGACCTGCAGCGCCGGAGCAGGTAAACATTACACTGCTCTCTGCACTACTCTGCATGTCAGTGGAGAAAGGGCGGTAGAATTGGCGCCACACAGCCCCGCCCACTACTGTTACACTTCAGAAAATAAACAACAGAGTCATGTGTTGTTGTTCCCTGTTGTATGTACACTTTTTAGGGTCCTTTGCCCACCGAGCCACGTGTGCCAGTGTTTTTAGTGAGGTGGGTTGCCATGGAGGTAGGGATGCTCATTCGGATTCCGCGGAAATGGATTCCGATTGGAAATTGCATTTCCGCATTGGAATGCGGAAATCGGTAATGCAAGTGCCGTAGGCGGATTTCCGCCGGAAATCGCGGAAATATTGTTCACAAGATTCAGTTTAATAAAGCCTGAAAATTTGGTGTTTCTAGGACTTAAGGGGGCTTTGCTATTAACCGCTAAAGTCGGCGGATTTTTACTGTAATGTACAATGCAGAAAATCTGCATCTGCCTATTTTCTGCATTTTACATTACAGTAAAAATCCGCCGACTTTAGCGGTTAATATCAAAGCCCCCGTAATTCCTAGAAACACCAAATTTTCAGGGTTTATTAAACAGAATCTTCTGAACAAGATGCAAAAAAAGTTGTCAAAAAGACCTTATAGTTTTTGAGAAAATCGATGTTAAAGTCGGGCGGAATTTCTGCGATTTCCAGCGGAAATTCCGCATCGGAATGCGGAAATTGGTAGCGGAATCGGTAATTGGTACATGACGGAATGCGGAATTACAGCGGAATCGGAAATTGGCATTCCGACCATCCCTACATGGAGGGAGGATTTAGAGGGTTGCTAGCTCAGCACTGATTTATTCATTTTTGGACCAGTAAATTATACTTTTCTGCCTACTCATGGGGTGCTTCCAGTTCAGTACACAGTTGTACTGTATACTGTATACTGTGGGTTGGCTGCTCCCACCAAAGGTGGTCAGGTATGCTCAGTTAAAAATAGTGTTGTGCAGTTGCTATTTTTTTATAGTTTCAGGTATGTGCTCCTAGCAGGGTGGGATTTACCAATAGGCGCCGTAGGCCAGTGCCTACAGGCAGCTCATGTGTAAAAGGTGGTTCACTGGCCACCCCACGTGCTCCCTTTCTATCACTCCCTTTGCAGAGTGTGAGCAGAGTGTATATGAAGAAATTGACCGGCACTGGAGAGGGGAACTGAGGCTAACTGTAATGGCTGGAAGGAGGGGGAAAGGGGGGCACATCTGGCTATAAAGGGAGGGGGAAAGAGGGGGCACATCTGGTTGGGGGACTGCTTAATGGGGCACATCAAGCCGGCCAGAGGGTGTGGCTTGAGAAGGTGTGGCCTGTGTTAAGGGGCTGGGTTTAGGGTTCCAGAGGTTATGTACCTATAGGCTCCTGAGCTGCAAATCCGACCCTGGCTCCTATTGTTACACACCTGAAAATCTGCAATACCATCACCAATACTCCGATTATCTGTTTCTCATGCCAAAGCTATCTGGTGCTTAGAGATGGCCCGAACGGTTCGCATGCAAACTTGTCGAAACGCAAACTTGATATGAGTTTGACCCGCCCCCTATACTACATCATTAGGCTAAACTTTGACCCTCTACATCACAGTCAGCAGACACATGGCAGCCAATCAGGCTGCACTCCCTCCTGGAGCCCCCCCCCCCCCCCTTATATAAGGCAGCAGCATCGGCCATTTTCTCACTCTGTGTGCTGCTGGTTCAGTGAGAGAAGGGAGAGACATTGGAGAGATAGGGAAAGCGATAGGAGGTCTGTTAGCTTTCTACTTGCTGATATTTATTGCTGAAAAGCACCCCAAAACAGCTCTGTTGAGAGCTAATGTTCTTGTGATGTGTTTTTTTTGTGTGTTGCCCACTGACACTGCATATACTGCCCTGTCTGTCGCAGCTGGCCCTTGCTAATTGCTATACTGTGCCAGGCCCAGCACATTCAGTGCATACCTTTTACTGCACCTATGTGACTGCTGCACATTGTATTATAATACCAGTCACTGCATACCTTTCACTGCACCTGTGTGACTGCACATTGTTATACCAGCAGTCACTGCATACCTTTCACTGCACCTGTGTGACTGCACATTGTTATACCAGCAGTCACTGCATACCTTTCACTGCACCTGTGTGACTGCACATTGTTATACCAGCAGTCACTGCATACCTTTCACTGCACCTGTGTGACTGCACATTGTTATACCAGCAGACACTGCATACCTTTCACTGCATCTGTGTGACCGCACGCTGTTTTATATACCAGCAGTCACTGCATACCTTTCACTGCATCTGTGTGACAGCACGCTGTTCTGTATACCAGCAGTCAGTGCATACCTTTCACTTCATCCCCTCCCAATATGGACAAAACAACAGGCAGAGGCAGAGCCAAAGGCAGGCCACCCGGCAGGTCTGTTCGAGGACATGCTGTAGTGATTTTGTGCGGCCCTCGACCAAAGTACAGTGTTCAGAAGAAGGCACGTGCCATCAACCCCCAACATTGTCAGGACGTAATTGACTATTTAACACAGAACACCTCATCTTCCTCAGCTTCCGCACAGAAGCGTGACATATCTTCCTCCTCCTGCTCTGATTCTGGCACCCCACTTAACACTCAGTCGGCAGCCATTACCAAAGTGCCATCATCCTAGGGCTCAGTGGTGTGGAATTTTTTTTGTGCTTCTGCCTCAGATGAGAGCGATGCAATCTGTACTCTCTGCCACCGAAAAAAGGGGCCGTGGAACGACCAAGACCCGCGTAGGGACAACTGCCTTACGAAGGTACATTATGAAAAAACACAAACTGCAATGGGATGACCACCCGAGGAAAAGCAGCACACAAAAGCAAAGCTTCACACCACAGTGGAAGATACCAGGCTGCAATAATTTCTCAAAAAAAAGGCATTCTCAAACTGTGCCGTGATTTTGAAAGGCAAGTGGTGTCATCTCTGGCACACAGCGTTGGGTCAAGGGTCCATCTGACCACGTCAGTCCCCACACACAGCATCTCTGCCTGCACGCCGTGTGACTGCCTGCCCCAAGACTAAGTCGGTCCCCACACATTATCTCTGCCTGCAGGCTGCTTGACTGCCTTCTCCGCCACCACCAACAAGGTCCAGGACTCCAGGCGGATTTCTGAATTTTTAAGGCCGCTGCTAGCAGCGGCTGCTATATTTTTTTCTGGTACGTGTACATGCCTAATTTTTCAGGCTGCACTGCAGCTGCAACAACAAAACAAAAGGGAAGTACATGTGTCAATTCCCCTTCGTGATCATTACCTTGCCATGGTGAATGGGCTTGAGTATCACAATGAAGCAATGACCGGCTATATGAGTGTGTTGGGGTTGGGGGCACATCAGACCCAAGATAATAAGGTTGTTGCTTCATTGTGGACAGACCAAATTCGATCAGCTGGACACTCAGTCACTGTTGTTCTGTCATTGAGCTACCTCAGCCCGATGATATGGGCTTGAAAACCGCCATGGCCTGCACTCTCGCCATGGTGCGCACCAATCCAGCACGGCCGTCACTACACAAACAGCTGTGTGCAGTGTGTTACACAGTGAGTTTGGTCTGTCAGTGTGAAGCAGTACACAAATTACACTCCCTGATGTATACACATGCAAGATGTTTTAAAGCACTTTATGCCTCCAATTTAGCAGTGCAATCTGTTTTCTGCCCTTAAAACCCTGCTGTACGTCAAATCCATAATTTTCCCCAGGACTTTTGGTGTGTATCCCACACTGCCATGCCCCCCTCCAGGTGTTAGACCCCTTGAAACATCTTTTCCATCACTTTTGTGGCCAGAATTAGTGTTTGTAGTTTTGAAAGTTCGCATCCCCATTGAAGTCTATTACGGTTCGCATGGTTCACGCCATCTTTTGCAGAAGTTCACGTTCAATGTTTGCGAACCTAAAATCAGAGGTTCGAGCCATCACTACTGGTGCTGGAATAGCATGTAACCTCCAAAGAATCACTTTGATCATCCATAGAAGTTTACTATCTTCTCAGAAAGAATCCACTTGCTTCTAATTCAGGGGTCAGAAATCTTTTTGACTGAGAGAGCCGTAAACGCCACATATTTTAAAATGTCATTCTGTGAGAGCCATACAATATGTTTCAAACTGGGAAAGTGCGCATGCGCACTGAAGAGGACCATGTTGCCCTGTTGCCATGGTGATGTGTATACAGTTGATCCACTGGCCAGCAGAAGTGTCAGACACATTTTCAGCTTCTGTTGGGTTTCAGAAACATCAGCAATTTCCAGAGCCAGACAGGAGAAATACTGACTAACAGCTTGTACAATAAGCTAACTGACTTGGGGATTGATTCACTTTGTAGGATGAGATCCCCACACTTAGGCCCAATGGGCTGCCTGTCAAGTGACAGGCAGCCTATTGGGCCAATCAAAGTGCTGGGATCTCGTGCTACAAAAGTCACCGGACCAGACAGGTTCCAGAGTGGGACAATTGGAGCGGCCGTTAGTTTTGGGGGAGCGTGAGCTACAGCAATAGTGTGCCTATACAAAATTGTATTTGCGCTGCCACACTAGGCTGCACTGCTTGAGCAGTGAAGCTTAGTGAATCAACCCTTAATGATTTGTATGTGAGCCAGATGCAGCCATCAAAAGAGCCACATCTGGTTCCCAACCCATAGGTTACCTACCCCTGTGCTAATTGATCCAGTCTACTGAATACAGTGGTTTGGTGAGTCCAGTTTGGTGAGTCCAGTTTTCTTTGTGTTTTCTTAGTGAGCGGAGTGGGCCTTTAAAAGAAAATGTAAAGTTGACATTATATCAGGACCTCGGCGAGTTGGCGTGCGTTGGGAATTGGAACCTCTGCCGTTAGCTGAAAGATGAGATTACATATATCATTTCTCGATGAGGCTGCAGTTACATTAGCTATTTTTCTTGAGAATCCAAGGCGCTACAAGGCCCTGTAACCCTGCACTGGTGTATCGGAGCTAGGCCTGGGCTCATTTAACAGGAGCCACTGCTCACGGAATTGTAAAGTCACATATTCCTTTGTTATACAATCTGTGGAGAGATAACGTGTCTCCAAGCAGGTGATTCCAGCACAAATATCCAGCGCCTGCCTGGGTGTATTAATAAAAAATGCTGAGGCACGCCGGAGCAAGGGCGAGTCTTCCCAGCACTGACTTTCTCTTCTGCTTTTGTTACCCTTGCCAGCAGCGTCATATCTGGTTACTACAGATCCTGCTGCACCGCCTGCATCTAAAGAGATGTAAAGAGGGGCTCCGCCTACAGTCAGTGATGCTAACACTTCAGTAGCCAAAGCAAACTTGAATAAGGTATATGTTAAGTGTCCCTGAAGCAGAAATGACGTTTAAAAGTGCGTACATTTAAGATAGACACTGAGAAGTTTGGTACAGGATATAGATATTACCTAATAAAAGCCCATGGATCTGTGTCCATAAGCTCTGTGCATGTCATGCGTCAAATGGGCAGGTGCAGAGCCGCAGACACACATGCCTACGCATACAGGTATATAGATGTATGTGGGGTCCTGCACAAACGTGGGCAAGCCTTGGCATTGGTGGGCGCGGTTTGTCAAACTAGCTCCCATTTTTTCAAAAGAGCCTTATTGACTAGTTACTGATAATTGGTATGTCTCAACAAACTTCACTCTCCTACTCACATGCCAGCCTTTCCCTTAAATAATATTACCCCCCATTCATAACATTGTACTTCCCGCTCTCCACTCCTAACACTAACCTTCCCCCTAACCATACTTAACACTAACCTAACTCCCTCTCCACTGCTAACATTATACCTCCCCCTCTACACTCCCAACAGTAACCTTCCCCCTCTCTACTCCTATAACTATACTTCCCCCTCTTCACTCCTAACACTAGTCTCACCCTCTACACTCTTAACACTAACCATTCCCATCTCAATTCCTAACATTAACTTTCCCACTCACACACTAACCTCCCCACTCTCCACTCCTAACACTATTCTTCCCCTCTCCACTCCCAACACTAACCTTTCCCCTCTCCACTCCTAACACAACCCCCTCCGCCCCCACCACCTCCTAACACTAACCTCCCCCCCCTCTCCACTCCTAAATCTATAACTCCCCCTCTACACTCCTAACACTGTTCTACCCCCCTGTTCACTTCTAACACTATACTTCCCCCTCTACACTCCTAACACTGTACTCCCTGAAGTTCTGCTCTGCTCCAGGTCGCCATCGTCCCCTCCGCAAGATTGGAACTTGCCGCTGGGTTGTGGTGGCCTTGAGCACAGTGGAAGACCTGATAGACTTCTAGGGGCTGGAAGATGCCCCAGGCAAGGCTGGTTTAACCCCCGATGGGGCCCTGGGGCAAAGTTAATCTGGGGCCCCCAGGTCTAGCCACTGCACAGATATTGACCCCCCACACGCTGCCAGAACCTTGACCTCCCCCCTAATTGATCCGCACTGTCAAAGATAACTGCTAGCAGGGCCCCAGCACAACAGCAGCATTTGTAGTTTACCTGTCTCGGCTGTTGTGCTGGAGCCTTTTGCCCGTCTTCATTCTACTTCCTGTGTGACCATGTTATGATGTGCCCGGTCACACAGGAAGTAGAATAAAGACGGGCAAAAGGCTCCAGCACAGCAGCCGGGACAGGTGAACTACAAATGCTGCTGTCGTGCTAGCGGTTATCTTTGACAGTGAAGATCAATTACGAGGGAGGTCAGGGTTCTGGCAGTGTGGCGAGGGGGAGGGGCGCAGCCACAGTACTGTTAAGGCAGGGGAGGCTGGGGGCCCCAGCAGTGCTCGGGGCCCTGTGGCAATTGCCCCCCTTGCCTAAATGCAAGCACCGGCCCTGACCCCCAGGTGAGTAAGAAGCAGAGAATAGAGACTAACACAAAATTATTCTGTTATTAGCAATGCATTCTGAAACAAAGATATCATTTTCCACTATTATTTTTTATAAAAAAATGTCTATGACTTTTACTCCCATCAAACACAAAATAAGAGAGAGCGCAGCGCGGCGACCGTGTTATCAGAAGTGTTATTTCCATCTGCCTGGAGAGCACCTTTATCCCGCTGAAGATGTTCAGGCTCTCTAACTCTCATTTCTTTACTTGCAATAAACCTCTTGTACCCGAGCCGTTCTCTCAACATGCTGGAAATGAAGCGCAGATTAAAGATGCCGGTGGAAGGAGTGCATGAAAGCAAGGGCCTGAACCCGCCATCATTCCCTCATTATCCTCTGTTCCTCGGCAGCAAAATTAGATCATAAGCTCTTTAGGGCAAGGAGAGAAGGTTCCTGGGAAGAATTCCGTACGCGGTCTGCATACTTTATCCGCACAAGATACAGACGTGGTGGGGCCGCGGCGATAAGTTATTAACTCAACACAAGGCAGAGGCTTCCATTTGCCGCGCTGTGGTCAAATCATGACGCGGGAGCTTCCAGAGTCATACGGAGGTCAGGAGGGATTTGTCTGACTCCTTCTCTGTTATAGAAGGTGTGCTAGTGATGCCTGCAGGGGAGGACTGGGACCTTTTGGCCTGGGGGGACAACACAAACTAGAGGCCCGTTTCACGGCATCCCCAGCCCAAAGCCATATCTTTCTTGTGTGCAAATCTTCAAATTGTGATGACTAACAGCCACACACACACACACACACAATGTACCTGATGCCTAACCCCATTTCTCCGCACAATCTACCTGTCTGTGTCTGATGCCTAACCTTAAAGGAGTTATCAGGCTTTTTTTTTTTTAATGAAAATAAGTGCTACTTACCCAGCGCTCGTCCAGCCCCAAGCTCCCAGCATGTCCCTTGCCGCAGCTCTGCAGTTAGCTGTTTGCTGCCGCTGCCTCCCAGCCCCCGGCGATGACGTCAGACTGACTGCGCATGTGCGAGCGGCGCTGTCAATCACCGTCACATGGACCAGAGCGTACTGTGCAGACGCAGAACTACTGCGCCTGCGCAGTACACTCCGGTCCACGTGGCGGTGATTGACAGTGCTGCTCGCACAGGCGCAGTACAGGCTAACATCCAGGTCGGACTGGTGCCATCGCCGGGGACTGGGAGGCAGCGGCAGCGAATGGCTGCGTACAGAGGTGCGGCGAGGGACATGCTGGGAGCGTGGGGCTGGAGGAAGCCCCGGGTAAGTAGCACTTATTTCATTAAAAATGCCTGATAACTCCTTTAAACAACCCCCCCCCCCCCCACACACACACACACACACAAACCTACCTACCTGGTGATGCCTAACCCCACTCCTGCCCACCCACCATACAAACTACTTGTCTGACACCTACCCCCCCCCCCCCTCCAACTACCTGTTTGACAGTGCCTAACTGCCTGCCTCCCCCCTCCCCTGACGCCAATCACACCACAAGAAGAAAAAACGTTCCCCCTCAGGCCAGGGTCAGAATGGGGATGATTATCACACACAAAAAAAAAACTCAGAGGGCACTGGCCTGGGCAGAGGATTGAATTTGACAGCAGTAGCAGGCAGGCAGCAAAGTGTGAGTAACTCAGTGACAAGAAGGGAGAAGAAGTACAGAAACAAAATTTATAAAAACCACCTTCTCCTCTGGCGACCTGGACCCGACCTCCTCTATCCTCCTGTCTCCTCAGTCCTACACCTCCTTCTCCTCCACAGCAGCAAGCAGCTATAGGTGGCATCTCCGACTCCCAGCCCCCAGAGTGTCCGACTCCTCCAGCCAGGACAGCCAGCCAGCCACTCGTAGCCGCAGCTCCAGGCCCCCAGCCCCCCCAGCACAGAAAGCTGAAGAGTGAGACAGCTCACTCCGACGACACCTCAGGCATAGCAGCACAGGGGAGGACTGTGTCTGACTCCTCCAGCCAGCCACTCGTAGCCACAGCTCCAGGCCCCCAGCACAGAAAGCTGAAGAGTGAGACAGCTCACTCCGATGACACCGCAGGCACAGCAGCACGTTGCGGGCGGCAATGGCTCCAGGCGGGGGGCGGAGTCAAGCAGGGTCAACCCACCGGGCCAGAGAGGACCTAAGCTATTTGTGTCCTTGTGCCGCTCACATCCACCGCAGGCGCAGCCACGCACAAGGGCACACCACGGCCGGCCGCCTCAGCCCCTTTGATTGGATACTTCAACTTGCCGGGAAATATCGCGCGAGGTTGCGATCCCCACTGCGAACCTGTCACCTGTGGTATGTCTGCGGCCGCTGCGTATAGCAGCAGCCGGCCCTAATTACTTAAAGGGGTTCTTCCGCGAATGAGGAAAAAAAATCAAAATGGTTTATGCATGTTCTATTAAAAATCCTTCTAAAATAGTGTGAAAATTTTTTCAAAAAAATGAATGGTTTCACCAATACAACATGTAATGTATACAGTGACGGCTGACGGGACTGTGAGGCTAATCCATTTGTTAGGGGTGTTTTTTTTGTTACTTTCACTTCATAAGCTGCTCCCTACCTAGTTTTCATTGTTGTAATGCAGGGCTATGATGAAGTGCTGTGCAATGGCAGTTACAGCTATTAAAATAACGGCTGTGCTGCTCTGTAGTTTCTGCTTGTACTTCCTCACAGAGCTGACCCCCCTCCCCCCGCCTCTCCCTGTAGGCAGAGGTCGGGCAGCTCTTCGGAGCAAATCACGTGTTTACCTCGTTGCCGGGCAACCAGACTTCAGCGTCTGTGCAGAGGACTTCCTATCCATTGCACGGCAAGTTAGCTGCCTGAGCTACAGTTCAGTACAGTACAATACAGAGAGGGGGGGGGGGAGGGGGGTCAGCTCTGTAAGGAAGTACAAGCAGAAACTACAGAGCAGCACAGCCGTTATTCAGCTGCAACTGCCATTGCACAGCACTTCATCATAGCCCTGCATTACAGCAATGAAAACTAGGTAGGGAGCAGCTTGTGAAATGACAGTAACAAAAAAACCACCCCTAACAAATGGATTAGCCTCACAGTCACCTCAGCCGTCACTGTATACATTACATGTTGTATTGGTGAAACCATTCATTTTTTAAAACAACTTTTCACACTATTTTAGAAGGATTTTTAATAGATTATGCATAAACCATTTTGATTTTTTTTCCTCATTCGCGGAAGAACCCCTTTAAGATTCGAGAGGCCCGGGGGGCAATTGCCCCCCGTCCCCCTGGGCCAGTCCTCCCCTGGATGCCTGCTACCTATATGTTGTGCTTTGTCCTCGCTACATTTGACATCATGTTACTGTTACCCTTTCCAATAACATTTTTGGTTCACCCATGTCCAGAAATTGTTGTGACGGCGGTCAGGGCTAGTTTAACCATTTTAGCCACACGGACGTGCTGATACAGCAGCAGTGAGGTGAAACTCACATCCCTGCACTATGACCTCAATTCACTAAGCGTTGCGTTAGGGGCACGTTATGCGACCTTAAAGGGACACTTAAGTCAAACAAAAAAATGAGTTTTATTCACCTAGGGCTTCCAATAGCCCCCTGCAGCTGTCCGGTACCCTCGCCGTCTCCCTCCGATCCTCCTGGCCCCGCCGGCAGCCACTTCCTGTTTCGGTGACAGGAGCTGACAGGCTGGGGACGCGAGTGATTCTTCGCGTTCCCAGACACATTAGCACCCTCTATGCTGCTATATGGTATATGATATATGCTATAGCAGCATAGATGGCGCTATTGTGGCCAGGAACGTGAAGAATCACTCGCGTCCCCCGCCTGTCAGCTCCTGTCACCGAAACAGGAAGTGGCTGCCGGCAGGGCCAGGAGGATCGGAGGGAGATGGCGAGGGTACCGGACAGCTGCAGGGGGCTATTGGAAGCCCCAGGTGAGTAAAACTCTTTTTTTTTTTTGTGACTTAAGTGTCCCTTTAACGTCGCATCAAACGCAACGTCTTAGTGTGAAAGAGCCCTTAACAATGCGTTACCTGCTTATTCACCTCTTTGCCTGGAGTTAAGCTTTATATTTCCCGTAGAGTTTCCAGCCTTGGCTAGCCCCCTCCCCACCGGAGCCGTTCTCTTCCTCCTGCCGCCCCCTCTTCCTCCTCTCTGCCTTATCTGACATGTGCTGATGCTACAGCTCCCAGCTCAAACATTCCGCTTACTATGCCTGCCAGACAATTCTATCACTGAAAGCACCATCAGGATGCCTTTGTCTTTGTGAACAATGTAAATATGTTTCACTAAAATGTAGAGAATGCAGGAAGGCCGTATCTTGGAATACGAGGTTATGCATTAAAACAAAATTAGAATGAAAGGTGCAGGAAAGTCACATCACGTTGACTGTACTTTATGCTAGAAAGGCCATAGAACATAAAAAGATAAAAAAAGCCCATTCTTCTCATCACTGTTAAAGTGTGCCAGGGCCAGACTAACATAAGGCAATAAAGGCACTTGCCTTGGGCCCAGCTATTATCAGGGCGGGGAGGGGGGGGGAGGAACACGCACTTTCCCAGAGACTTCACTGGAACCAATAATGCAGTAATGCAAAGATTATCATCGGCTGTTATTTAACCACTTTACAACTGAGGGGTTTTCCCCTTAAAAACCAGAGCATTTTTCACTCCTCCCAGGCAGTCTTCATTCATTTATTTATTAGGCAATATGATTGGTTATTGGGGACTGGGGTCCCCAAAACCAATCATTGGACTATGGAGCTGGTGTGCGCGCGATCGAGCGCTGCACCTTTGTTTACAACTGTTGTTATGAATGAAGACTGCCTCAAGAAGAGGCAGTCTCCATTCATTTATTTGTCATGTTGTATGATTGGTTATTGGGGACTGGGGTCCCCAAAACCAATCATTGGACTGCAGGGGCTGTGCGGGTGGGTGGGTGCACGCGTGATCGCGCGCACACGGACACAATAACAATGTGCCTGCGGTTTGTTATGAAGACTGCTTCTGTTTGAAGCAGCCTTCATACAGCAATCGGGGACTCTAATTGGATTTAGGAACACGTGTTCCTAATGTCCAAATTAGTCAACTGCTGTGCGGGCTGGCTAGAGTGTGCGTGCGCGTTGCCCCGCCCACTCCCAGCATGTAAACAGAAAGATACACCTTTCTCCGTCCCTGGTGGTGAAACGGTGCGCAGAGGGACAGAGATAATCAGCACTGCAGGGGTAAAGTGGTTAATTTTAGTGCCAGTTGGGTGATGGACTAAGATGTAATGGGGTGCTTGGCAAGGTAGTAGGTTTGGGGCTCCCTTTTGTGGATTGCATTGTGAAATTGCGACATTGCAAAATAATTGTAATTGATTGTGAATTTTCTCTTTGATGCCCCACGAGCATGCTCAGTAGACACTAGCTAGCATATGACAATCCACAAACATGTTTTGCTTTTCCGGTTATTGATTTAATGTTTTTGCTACTTTTGAATGCACTTTAAAGGGGCACTACAGCGGAAAAATTAAAAATTTTAAATATGTGCAAACATATACAAATAAGAAGTACATTTTTGCAGAGTAAAATGAGCCATAAATTACTTTTCTACTATGTTGCTGTCACTTACAGTAGGCAGTAGAAATCTGACAGAACCAACAGGTTTTGGACTAGTCCATCTCTTCATAGGGGATTCTCAGCAAGGCTTTTATTCTTTATAAAGATATTCCCCAAAAAGGATTTAAACAATGATGCTGGCCAGTTTCCCTGCTCCCTACGCAGTTGTTTGGCAGTTGGACAGAGCAACTGCCATTCACTGAGTGCTTTTGAAAATAAATGTATCCCTGAGAATCCCCTATAAAGAGATGGACTAGTCCAAAACCTGTCACTTCTGTCAGATTTCTACTCGCTCTACTGTAACTGACAGCAACATAGGAGAAAAGTAATTTATGGCTCATTTTACTCTGGACAAAATGTACTTCTTATTTGTATATGTTTGCACATATTTTACATTTTACAGTTTTTCGCTATAGTGCCCCTTTAACTCAACTTTTGGAAGCCTTGCTTAGAGCCCAACTCCAACCGCCATATACCGGTGTCCTGTTCCTCCACAATTCTCCAGCCCTCACCTGATCAACGGCTCTCACCGCCAGAGCAGACCAGACCACGCCAGATCCCCAGCTCAAGTGGGATAAAAACGCTATTGCTAGACACCTGTACGGGTTACTCCAACCACCGCTAAAGGTGAGACCACTCCAGATGGGGCTTTTTCTGATTGCTTTGTCACATTCTCAGTGTGTGCTCTTTTTTGTATTATTTTCAGCTTCCTCTCCCTTTGAGGCCTTGTTCACATTGCATTCCGTTCGCGTGTCCGTCCGCATTTTTTTTTTTTGAGGCGACTTTTTTTTTAGATTCCCGGCGCTTGGGTGAGCGATTTGTTTTTGTGCTTAGCGTTTTTTTAAGCGTTTTTTCGTAATTCACTCCCTGAAGCAAGTCAGGAAGTGAACTCTTTGACCCGGGAAATAATAAATACAATGTATTTATTCTAAACAGCGCAAGTGCCTTAACGCGCGTTTTTGTACATGTTCACCGATTTTCCTATACCTTCCATTGAGGCGGAATCGCCCCGAAAATGGAACACGCTCTGCTTTCCTAGCTGCACCGCGCACGACCCGCGCCGATAGGAACCTTCTCATAGACATTTCTTGGCCACACAGCCGGGGGCGTTTTGCAAAACCGCAGGTGAGCAGAAAAGAGCCGAAAACGCCTGCAGTGTGAGCGAGCCCTGAGGGTGTGTTATAGCAGCACCTGAGCAATCTTATCAGAAGACCTCTGATCGCTCGCTGCACCGGATCTCTGACCCCATCACTCTGACCACCACAACAGTGGCATAACTACAATTCTTGGGCCCCCCAGCAAAACTGATGGGGTCCCCTCCAGTGTTCACACCCCTTCCCTTGTTTCCCCTTGGTGCCCTTTTACAACCTGGAGGCCCATCTCACAAGGGTCATAAAACAAGCGTGGCCATCATGATCTTCACACCGATAACAAGCGTAGCCACAAAAACACCTGATCTGAATTATAGTCCCCTGTATGAGAGGAAGGGAAGGTTAGTAGTCGGGGCCCCCACAGCTCTGGGCCCCCAGCGATCACAGGTGCTGCTACCCTCTAGTTACACCCCTGCACCACGAGATGCCTCCAAGCCATCCTTAAGGCCCCGTTCACACTTGCGGTTTTGTCAAAACCGCACCGGATGTCCGGACCGCACCGTATCCGGACCGGACCTGATCCGTACGGTTCCTATCCGGATCCGGTCCGTTTGCATCCGGTTTCCGTGCGGTGTGAACACGGTTGCGGTCCGGATCCGGTTTCTTAAGGAGATAACAACCTGTAAATACCTGGGGTCTGGGAGGTCAGCAGAAGGGTCTGGGGTCATTGTTGGAGACAGGTGGACGTGTGGAGACCATCCGTGGATACAGAGACTGCAGTTGGGACCATGGATCCAGGCATTTTTCGTATACCTGGGAATTCTCTGTTGTTCGCCTCCTCGTTATCAGACTTATATCAGACATGTTGCTGCCTAGAGCTCCAGCATGAAATCGCTGCTGCCCCACTCTGTGAACTCCATGTGGTCCCCATCCAAAATGCATAGGAAGTGGGGTAGAACGTCCGGTTTTTGTAGCCAGTGTGTTGTGCGCTCTCCGGTTCTCATTACTTTGTATTGGCCGGATGGTGCAGTCCGGCTCCGCCCCGGATACGGCTGCCGGAGGAGCCGGACCAAAAAATAGCGCATGTTGGAACGGACGCCGGAGTCCGGATCCGGTCCGGATCCGGTCCGGCAGAACGGACGCATGTGAACGGACGCATAGGCTTTCATTGGTATTGCCGTGCGTCCGTTACGTCCGTTCTGCAAGCGGTCCGGCTCCGGCACGGCGATTCCGGACGGCCACCGCTAATGTGAACCGGGCCTTAGATGACCATGTACCAGGCAGGCAGCAGGATATCTATTTGAGAGTCTATCCTTCACTATCAATTGCCAGAATGAGGAATTTTTAAGACATAGAAATGTTTTTGTCATGTTGACGTTCAGTTTTGTTGTCGTGTTGACAGTTCTTATTCTGGTTGTCATCACTTCCTCCCAAGAAATACATATTTGTTTAGCACTAGCTGAAGGAAAAACAAAAAACTTTACATTTACAAAATGCTTTTAGATGTAGGAAATGGTTATGATGTTTGATTTTTTTTTTTTAAACTTGACCAAAAAAAAATCCAAAGGAAATAAAAACTAAGTGTGGCTTAGTGGCTACTAGTTTGTTACTTTTACGTGATTTTACGAAATGAAGGTTTTTGATTAAAATAACTTTTCAGTTGAACATTGGGACTTCTGCACAAAAGTACGTTGAAATGGCCATACCATGGAAGCACATGGTAATTTAACCATTCCCTAGGCCCTGTTCACACCTGGGAACACAAAACACGATCGCAATTGCCTAGAGATTGCCAATTTGTGTTGCGCTAATTAGCAATTTTTTTGGCCAGTAGGGGCCCTCCTTCATCCATCTTATTAGCTTTGCATTGCTGCTATGCTGGTAATGATCACCTCTATATGTGCAGTGCACAGTGGTAATACTTAACAATCACCTCTCTTACATTACCATAGGCAAATACAGGGGGGGGGGGGGGGGTTACAGCTGCCCAGAATCCCCCCTCAGACCAGGGCCGGTGCAGTGTCTGGGGACAGGCACAAGTTGAGACACCAGAATATCTGCAGGTTCTCTGCAGCTCACAGCACTGCACCCTCTCTTTCCCTGCTACAGTTGCCTATGGCTGTAGCAGCAGCAACATGTACAGAGCATGGAGCAGCATCATGTGTACAGAGCTGCATGAAGCAGCTCTGGGGAACTTAAAGGATACCACAACTGAAATGTGACATAATGAGATAGACACTGGTATGTACAGTGCCTAGCACACAGATAACTATGCTGTGTTCCTTTTTTTCTTTCTCTGTCTGAAAGAGTTAAATATCAGGTATGTAAGTGGCTGACTCAGTCCTGACTCAGACAGGAAGTGACTACAGTGTGACCCTCACTGATAAGAAATTCCAACTATAAAACACTTTCCTAGCAGAAAATGGCTTCTGAGAGCAAGAAAGAGGTAAAAAAGGGGAATTTCTTATCAGTGAGGGTCACACTGTAGTCACTTCCTGTCTGAATCAGGACTGAGTCAGCCACTTACATACCTGATATTTAACTCTTTCAGGCAGAGAAAGAAAAAAAGGAACACAGTCAGAGATGAGCACAGCCCCGTGCCCTGCTGTGCAAATGCTTCACTTTGCCCTTCATTACCATTGTCAGCTGTCCTCATTATTATCTGTATCCAAACTGCTCCTGATCTATCCAGTTATTAGTCAGTCAGACGGGAAATTGCATTATGTGTACCCAGCATGATGTCCTACCATATTGTTATATTGTATTGTGCGTGACTGGAGGGAAGCCTTTCAGGATCAGGACCCCCCCCTTGCACATCCTGGGTTTGCCCCGATTACAGCTGTTCTTGGTAAGTTTTAAGGCTTCTGTAGCGCTTTTGCTGGTTAAGAGTCTTAAGGCTGTTACTCCTATTTATTGCCTGATGAAGCAGGTGAATGCCCGTGAAACGTGTTGCATTGTTTGGAGTTTTCTGCATAAAGAATTGTTCAACTGAATATTAATTGTTTCAGTGTACTTGGGGAGATAAGTCCACCACTACCTACCTTTTAAAACTGTTTTTTAATCTATACTCTGTTTTGGTGCCTCTTTTCAACAAACAACCACGTTTTAAAGTCTAAACAAGACTACTTCTAAACGAGAGAGTGACTTCCTAACCCGAGTGGGGACAGGTCTAATCTCTCCACCTGCATATACAGTGGTTGCCTTTGAGGTAACCCTGCTTTGTGAGTACCATTTTTCTTCTAAATGTATCAAAATCATATTTGTGCTAATATACTACGCTATTAGGAGCTCTCGATTGTTCCTTTTTGTTCTTAAGGGGCCCCATGTAAAACTCGCACTGGGGCCCCAAGCTCTTTAGTTACGCCACTGGCTACAATCTTCCTATTCACAAACTGGGGGGCACCAAAGATGCCTGCCTTGCCCAGGGCACCGAAATAGGCAGAAACAGCCCCTGCTAGGTCACCATAATAGCTAGAAACAGCCCAGAGGTACTGAAATGTCATATTCAGTTACAGATGAAAATCAGTAATGCCGTATAACTGCATTAATGATCAAGAGGGGATTTTGAACATAATGTTTTTTATCACTGCAATTACACTTTAATTCCTCTGGAGTGGCAGCTTCACACTCATCCCTTTAAATGCCTACCAGCTTTAACCCTCTCACTGCCGATCTCTCGCTTCCAAATCACACCTTCTGTGTCCGAGTTGGTTTTCAATTTTTTTCGACATGTGTCGAGTAGAATGCACATTATAATGATAAAATAACATTTGTAAAGCGCTTTTCTCCCATAGGACTCAAAGCGCATAGTTGTGTCTCTGATCAATACAGGAGTGCAAGCGGGACTGTGTTACATAGGAGATAGTCAGGTGTTCATAAATGCCAGAGGTGGGTTTTCAGTTTAGACTTAAATGCTTCCAGGGATGGAGATATCCTGATTGCGTGTAGCATGGAGTTCCAAAGTCTAGAGGCAGCATGACAAAAGGCTCTGTCTCGAAAGGTTTTGAGGTGGACTCGGGGGGTGACCAAGGTGTTACGTCCGTTGATCTAAGATTGTGGGGGGTGATGCAGTTCCAGCAAGTCCTTCAGGTATCCAGGGCCCAGATTGTGCAAGGATTTCAATGTCAGTAAGCCAATCTTAAACAAAATTCTCCATTTTATTGGTAGCCAGAGCCAGTGGAGTGAGCACAGGGTTGGTGTTAAGTGGTAATGGTGAGGTTGGCTTGTTAACAGCCTTGCGGAAGCATTCTGTACTAACTGCAGGTGACGTACGTCTTTCTTTCGAAGGCCTGTGTAGAGACCAAAGGTTCATTAAAGTGAATGGGAACCGCATTTAAAAAAAATGAGACACTTACCGAAGGAGAGGGAAGGCTCTGGGTCCTATAGCCCTCCGGCTCCTCTCCTGGTCCCCTCGTTCCGGTGCTGGCTCGCCCGGTAGCAGAATTTGACTAAATTAGTCAAATACTGCTTTACCCGGCCGAAGGAGGCTTCAGAAGTATTCAGGGAGCCCGAGTGCTCCTGAAGAAGGGCGGCCCTGTACTGCGCCTGCGCAAGCACGCTCTCTTGCACGCTCACGCCTGTGCAGTATGGAGCCGCACGTCTTCAGGAGGATACGGCTCCCAAAGATTTCCAAATACCCTTTCGTTGGGGGATTGAAACGGGGGGGGGGAGCCAGCACAGGATAAAGGGCACCAAGAGAGGAGACGGAAGGCTCTATACGACCCAGAGCCTTCCACTCTCCTTAGGTAAGTATTTGCTTCATTTTTAAAAAAAACGTGGTTCCCATTCACTTTAAAGAGACTCTGTAACGAAAAAAAACTCTCTGGGGGAAACTTACATTGGGAGGGGGTAGCTTCAGGGTCCCAATGAGGCTTCCCTGTCCTCTTGCGCTTGGGGGAATCCACGCTGGCTACCCCAAAACCCCCTCGACAAGCTTGTCAAGTGGCGCCATATTTACCTAGTGCAATCCTGCGCAGGTGCAGCTCTTCGTTCGGGGTAGGTGGAAATAGCTAAGCCCGATTGTATCTCCTGCGCAGACGCCAGTCCTGTGCGCCTGCGCATTACAGCAGATACGATCGGGCGCTGCTATTTCTGCCTTAGCCCGAACAAAGAGCCGCTAGTGTGACTGCGCAGGATCGCGGGGAGGTAAATATTTACCTCGCCTCTGTTTTGGGGGGTCACAATGCTGGATTGCCGGGACACTGGAGAACAGGGGAAGCCTCATTAGGATCCAAAGGCTTCCCCCTCCCGAGGTAAGTATCCCCCAGAGGGGGTTTCTTTCGTTACAGGATTTCTTTAAGCTCTGTATTTTTCTGAGCACGGAGAGCCGTAGAATTAAAATATGGCATTATCATCACTTTAGTGTGTACCCATAATCGTTACCGCAATATTTATGAAATTAATATTTTCATTACTAAAACTCTAAAAATCCTTACTGGGGCGTACAATAACAGCAAGCTCTGCCATATGTCCATGATATACATGTAACATAAAGTAGGAGGCTGTTCTATTGCTATAAAATAGCGTGTGTGCTTTCGTAGGGCAAAAATGGCAGAACTATAATTAGGTAATTAATGGTGTAGTATAACAAAGCCCCCCATTGAACATTGTTCTGAAACGAACAGCCCTGATAAAATGCCGACTGAGCATTCAGTGTGGCTTTGCTATAATGATTCAGCTATAATGATTCCTGAACAGAGCCAGCAGGGGGCAGGCTTGGAAAGACATGAGAGAACACAGACTGAGCTATAAATATTCCTGAGCAAAGCCAGACTGAATGCTTTCTGTTTCATTTTGCACTGCACAGCTTGCTTCTAATCAGCCCTAATAAAATCCCGGACTGAGCATTCAGTCTGGCTTTGCTCAGGAATATTTATAGCTCAGTCTGTGTTCTCTCATGTCTTTTCAAGCACAAGCCTGCCCCCTGCTGGCTCTGCACAGAAATCATTATAGCTGAGTCATTGTAGCAAAGCCAGACTGAATGCTCAGTGGGGGATTTTATCAGGTCTGATAAGAAACAAGCTGTGCAGTGCAGAATGAAACCCAAAGCAGGGTAGGTGTTACCACTTAAGCCCAATCTACACGATACGATTCTTTATACGATTCGATTACGATTCTATTTACGATCTGATTAAATCCAACATGTCCGATCGGGATTCGATTCGATTCAATTCGATTTGCTATTGCAAAACAATGGCAAATCGAATTGAATCGAATCGAATCCCGATCGGACATGTCGGATTTAATTAGATCGTAAATAGAATCGTAATCGAATAGTATAAAGAATCGTATCGTGTAGATTGGGCTTAATGTTCCCACTGATATTTATGGTAAAATACATGAGGGTGCTTCGTCTCTGGTTCCCTTTAAAATGTATTTAAAATAATTGTTGCATGGGAGGTTTTGTTGTGTAGCCTACACAATAAATACATAGACATACAGTGGGATGCGAAAGTTTGGACAACCTTGTTAATCGTCATGGAGGATCTACTAAATATTGATTTCATTTCTTTCAAATGTATGCACCTGCCTAATTGTATTTAAACAATTATTGCGCACTTTCTGTAATTCCAATAAACGTCATTTCACTTCTCAAATATCACTGTGTGTGTCTCCTGTATGATATATTTAACTGACATTTTTGTATCATAATAACCAATGATTTATACAGGAAAATTATGGTGATTAAGAAGGTTGCCCAAACTTTCACACCCCACTGTATGACTAGGGATTGCACAGTCAGTGACATGACTATCTCAGTGCTGGGCCGAAATTACGCATGAGCGTAATTAAGCATCGTAATTCAATGTAAATTTACGCGTAAGCGTTACGCGTAACTTACGGTCTTACGTGTAATTATTTACGCGTAAGACCGTAAGTAGTATCGTAATTACACTGTCTACCGTAATTGCTAGGCATGCGTAATTTTACGAACACTTACGCGTAATTTTACGCGTAATTACTAACGTAAAATCTCCCATTTTCTAAGAGTAGACAATCAGTCAACATCCTAAGCAACCAATAGTATCTTCTCTCGCCCTTCAGTATATGCGTACGTTTTGACGCATACGAATGATATGTACGCAATAACTGTCACATTGACGGCTATTGCGTACATATCGTCCGCATGCGTCAAAAAATACGCATTAATGGGTATTACGGCACTACGCGTAACATCGTAGTGTAAGCGCCTTCATTACGGTATCCTTACGCGTAATTGCGTAAGTTTACGCGTAATTACGGTGATGTACCGTAGATAATTTCCTACGCCGTAACCGTAATTGTGTAATGCGTAATAGCGTAAAATTACGCGTAATGATCCGTAAGCGTAGATTTTTCCATTACGAGCAGCACTGGACTATCTACTCTGTAAAGTGCTGCAGAAGATGTCAGTGCTATATAAATACATAATAATAATAATATGGTGGGACATTAGACTATGACTATGGTAGGAGTAGATTGTTAACTCCTCTGAGACGATCTGCATCTGGTTTTTGAAACTCTTCAGCACTTTATTTGGCCTGAGGAAGTGGGCAGAGACCCACGAACCACATTGCATGTGCTTTTTTAAACGTTTTTACACTCTTTGGCTCTGCTTACCCCCCCCCCCCCCCCCTGTGCTTGTTTCCCCCCTTGTGAGGGCTCAGTCTGGTCCCCACGTGGATGATGCAGTATGTCAGGAACTTACTGCTGTTTTTCAAGAGTGATGTGACCATTACCACCCTCTCTGGGTACCTGAGTGGAGTCGGGCTTGTGCATCTCCCCACCTTTTTCCAGTAGTGGATTGCTCTCCATGTAACCTCCCTTTGTGAGTTTTTATTGCCCGGGTATGTATTTGGCTGGTGTTGGCTCTGCCTGCTCTTTCTAACCCTAACACACAATTACTCAATAACTCAATTATTTAAGTTCTTTGACTTTTAATAATTTGCATTGACTTGAAACAAATCTGATTGGCTGTTTGTGGCTCCACCCCCTTTTCTGAATTTGAGTCCCATGTTTGCGGCTCGTGCCATTCCCCTTGAAAATCAATCGGTGAAATGTGATTGGCTTTTTTAGGCTCCACCCACTTTTCGGAATAATTATCCCAGTCACTCAGCAGTGACCAACTGTGCAAAGTTTGAGAACCCTGCCATTAACAGTGTAAGCATGGCTGCAGTTTATATTTTCCCAGTGAAATTTGCATTTGTCTCCGGCCCACTTTTTGGTTATGGGGATAAAAAGAATCCTATATGTTATTCCAGGTAACAGAGCCGGGACAAGGTCCTCCAGCACCCAAGGCTGAGACACCAAAGTGCGCCCCACCATCCCTCCCACCCCAGCCGTCACACACTGATTGCTATTAGACTAAGAGGCGCCACAGGGCCCACAACCTCCCCAACACCTTAATATCTAGTTATCTGGCTTGCAGTCACTGCCATTTATCCCCTTTTATTATTTCTTTCTGCTTCAAACACAATTAGGAATGACAGCTGAATGAATTGTGCGCCCCCTCCTGCACTGCGCCCTGAGGCTGGAGCCTCTTCAGCCTATGCCTCGGC
This sequence comes from Hyperolius riggenbachi, assembly GCF_040937935.1. NCBI lineage: Eukaryota > Metazoa > Chordata > Amphibia > Anura > Hyperoliidae > Hyperolius > Hyperolius riggenbachi. Next base: position 36,978,927 of record NC_090651.1, on the reverse strand, counting down.
CCGGCCCTGCCAGGTAATGTACTATGTGTGTGTCAAATTTCATTCAATTCCATTCAGCCATTGTTGTGTGAACGACTAACAAACAATAACAATAACAATAACAATAATATTTATATAGCGCTTTTCTCCCTGGGGACTCAAAGCGCTGTGACCCTGCATTATGCAGTCTCAAAGGCTAGGGAAAAGAGGTGAGTTTTTAGCCTTTTTTTAAAGCTGTCCAGAGAGGGAGCCTCTCGTACAAACATCCAAACATCCAAATTTTTCCATTTGTAATATTAGTACGATTTATAGAGTTTGGTTGAAGTTTGTATGTGCCACTTAAAGAACAAGCGACACCCATGCTAACCTAGTAATAAAAAACACATATATAAGTAGATAAATACGACTTCTACTTACATAAAAGATGTATTGTGCTATCCACGTAATGATTCCTGTGAATTTTATAAAGGAAAAGCAGAAAATCCTATTGCAGGCAGTGGCCATTTTGCCAAGCTAATGCTGACATCCTATCCTTCCTGACTCTTGTTTCCCCCCCTCCCTTCTCTTGCTCATTGTGTATTCATTAGCTGCCCTCCTCCCAGAGTCTTTTTTTTTTTTTTTTTTTTAATTTACACATCCATTCACTGAATCACCTCAGCCTTGCTTGTAAACACAAGTGATCAGCTAGGCAGGGAAATAAATGGAAGTGGAGGAATATATTATAGATAAAAAGAACTCTCAGCATTCAAAAGAACTCCCAGCATTTAACTTTTTGGCACTGTTTGGCACTAGGGCCAGTGCGGCTTAAGTATGTGATAACTCCAAACCATAACAGCAGAAAAAGTTTTGAATGAAGGATTAGCATCTTTATCCCTTAATACACTCAGACCAGTTGCTGTTGAAATTTGATTTTTATGGTGACAATACCGCTTTAAAGTCCCATATGCAGGTTCCCCCGTTAGCAGGTTAGCAGTCTCCAACCAATGAGGCTTCAGCAATCTTTGGGGCGTACGTTAAAAAGGGGCGCTGGGAAAAAAGGGCGCCGGGTTTTTAACGATAAGCATGGATAACGTTTAAAAATGTATTGTACTGTTTTTCGTTTAAAATTAATGTTTTTAAAAGTTATAAATCATTAAATAATGTGCATTAAATCGGCAATTGTAATAACGTTAATCTTTCGTTTAAATAGTAAAACGTATAATAAAGTTTAAATAAAAAATTACTAAGTAACCCTCCCTGTACCTACCCCTAACCCCTAGACCCCCCTGTTGATGCCTAAACCTAAGACCCCCCCTGTTGGTGCCTAAGTAACCCTCCCTGTACCTACCCCTAACCCCTAGACCCCCCTGTTAGTGCCTAAACCTAAGACCCCCCTGTTGGTGCCTAAACCTAAGACCCCCCTGTTAGTGCCTAAACCTAAGACCCCCCTGTTGGTGCCTAAACCTAAGACCCCCCTGTTGGTGCCTAAACCTAAGACCCCCCTTTTGGTGCCTAAACCTAAGACCCCCCTTTTGGTGCCTAAACCTAAGACCCCCTGTTGGTGCCTAAACCTAAGACCCCCCTGTTGGTGCCTAAACCTAAGACCCCCCTGTTGGTTTTTTCGTTTAAAAATAATGTAAAAAAAAGTGCTGTTTTTCGTTTAAAAATAATGTTTTGAAAAAATATTGTACTGTTTTTCGTTTAAAAATAATATTTAAAAATGTATAAATCATTAAATAATGTATTAAATAATGTATAAATCATTAAAAATGTATAAATCATTAAATAATGTGTATTTATAATAATAATCATGAGAAACAGTAATAAAACATTAAGTCTCCGGGCGCCGCTTTTAAAACGTTAGTTTTCTCCGGCGCCCTTTTTTCCTATCGGGCGCCCATTAAACGATATTTATTATAGGAGTGAATGGCGGCGCCCGATTTGTCCACTAGCCTCAGGCGCCCGAATTTACTGTTTCCATCTTTGGGAGCCTGAGCAAAAGCCTTCCGCAGCAGAAGAGAAGGCAGCCTCCAAGCCATCGGTCGAGAGACTTCTAACGGCAGAAACAAGGGGACCAGGAGAGGAACGGGAAGGCTCTATAGGACCCAGAGCTTTCCCTCTCCTTAGCAACCAACAAACAAAACAATAATAAAGAATACGTTTAGAAAAGCAATACCAAGGTAAAGTTAATCAGGAACAACTTAATTTGAGTTATTTTTATTTCTTGGAAAATGCTGTAAAGTTAGATACGGTGAAAAATAATTAACAATATGTTAAAAAACCACATATTTGCAAATGTTAATGCAGTTACTTGTTTTTTTTTTCATGAACTTTAAAACACAGGAACTCATAGTAATGGTGCTTAGTGGGGTTTTTTACTACTTTCCACTTACAACAATAATTAAGTATGTAAATTGGCAGGGGGTGCCTGAACGCCAGCGAATAGCTATAACTATCTATCTAATTTAGAGGGAGAAACTGATCCAAAGTCAATAAAGCTAAAATCCTTGTAAAATATATAGAATTGCCGCCTGTTGGGATTAATCTCCCGTTTGGTCTCCCAGCTAATAACAGGAACTCATAAACTTGTCAGATAACTAAGGCATTGTCAGTGATAGAGGGAAGACAGCTGGCAGCTCAGCAATATGCCAGTTTTAAAACAGAAAGAGTTTTGTTATGAGCAACAAACAGGCAGAGCACAGGCGGCCCAGGGAGGGTCCTTCCATTCTGACACAGAGCTGAAGTTAAGACAAGACTATCCAATCACATAACAGGACAAACCACTATTCTAAACAGGTAAGGGTGCCCATATATCAGACAAGGGCCTCGATTCACAAAGCGGTGATAACCCAGTTATCACGCCTAAAAGACTTTAGGCGTGATGACCTTTTCACCACTGAGTTATCACCGCTTTTTCCTGCTCTTCGCGCGAAGTTAGTTCGCGCGTACGCGCGTGGGCGCGCGCGCAAAGTCCCATAGGGTTTAATGGGAGCTTCGCGCGAAGCGTCGGGTGCTGCGCGCGCACTTACGCGCGAGTTTCTTCTTATCACGCCTAAAGTGAGTTTAGGCGTGATAAGGGGCTTTTCACTGGCGTGCAAACACTTTGCACCGCTTTGTGAATCAAGCCCAATGTATTGACAGATCTCTCTCTGATCGAATATGATTGATTGGTGAGAGATCTGTTAGGTGCCCATATACTGCAGGTCAATTCCCAATCGATTTGAGCATGAAATCTCTTGAGAATTGGCCTTGTGACGCCCCGTTGGCCGCCTTGCCATCCCTGGCGATTTCCCTTATAATGTAAAATGTGTCCCTGGCTCCCTGTGCAGTATACTTTACCTATCAGTTTCCGCCGCTGGCTCTGTGCTTTGTCCTCTTTCGTGCACATATGCACAGGGCCGGCGCTTCCATTAGGGCAAAGGGGGCAATTGCTCCGGGCCCCCGAGTACATAGGGGTCCCCCAACTGTCTTTTCCTCTTTAAAAATGTAATTTTGGTGCCACGAGCTGCTGTGTACCGTGGCTTGCGGTGGCAGGGAGGCATATACGTTACCTGATTCCACGCCCAGCCTGGGTTGCCATGGTTTATTCCACCTTGCCTACTTTCTTTCTTCCTGGTGGTGAAACATAGTGAAACACACGCACTATGGATGGCCACAGCATATCAGGCCCCATCGTAGCAGGCATGTGACGTAACGTCAGTAGGTCCATGCCTGTGAGGAGGGAAGAGGCGCTCTCCTGTTGCCATGGTGCATGAGTCTCACCACCAGTAAAAGAGGAGCCAGGCGGAAGGATTGGAAGAAAAAAACATGGCAACCAGGCCGGATTTGGCATCAGGTAGAGTACATGCCGCCCCGTCTGCCGCTCACCTTGGGGTGCAGAAAAGGAGGGGGCTCCCAGCTTAAGTCTTCCCTGGGGCCCGGGACCACTTAACCTGGCCCTGCATACACGCTCCCCATGTGGTTGCTGGCATAACCATGTGGGCACCGGGAGAGCATATTTTACACTAGGTGGCCAGCACCAGAGGTTCCGTTGCATTCATACTGTATATAAATACTAAATAATAGTAATAATAATTCATTGCTTGTCCCGATATTGCTCACTGTTACCGCTGAGCACCTGATTTAGCATGTCGGCCCTTCATCAAGCAGCATGTCCAATCAATACATGCAACCAATTTTGGCCTAAAAGTGGTTGTATTGTTGATCGTGCAGGCACTGATTTTCATCCAAACCAATTATAATAATTGAATCGGATCGTCGATCGGCCTCCAAGTCGCCTGATGTACAGCCACCTTAAAGAGAACCCGAGGTGTGTTTAAAGAATGTTATCTGCATACATAGGCTGGATCTACCTATACAGCCCAGCCTATGTTGCTATCTCAAACCCCACTAAGGTCCGCCTGCACTCTGCAATCCCTCATAAATCACAGCCATGCTGTGAGACTGTGTTTACATCTGTAGTGTCAGTCTCAGCTGCTCCCCCACCTCCTGCATAGCTCCGGTCCCTGCCCCCGTCCCTTCCCTCCAATCAGCAGGGAGGGAAGGGATGCAGGCGGGGACAGGAGTTCTTCAGGAGGCGGGGAGAGCAGCGGACTGACACTATAGAGATAAACACAGCCAGCTCTGACAAGCTGTTTGTCAGCAGCGTGGCTGTGATTTATGAGGGATTGCAGAGTGCAGGGGGACCTTAGGGGGGTTTGGGATAGCAACAGAGGCTGGGCTGTATAGGCAGATCCAGCCTCTGTATGCAGATAATATTCTTCAAACCCACCTCGGGTTCTCTTTAAGATTTTAAAATTATGGTGCATACAAATGCACAATGGTTGAAGCCAAAATGTATGGAGACTTGATCCCTTTGGCAACAGTTTGGGAACCGAGGGCTGTACAGACTCCTTGTTTTACTGCAGCAGAGTGGCAGCTTTGTTACTATGGGGGAGTGATGACGGTGCAGCACACGACAGAGCAGCTTCCAGTGGGAGGGATGAAGAGGGGAACTATACGCTCAAGGGTAGTTATTCTAGTGATAGCTTTTTGCATAGAAAGAAACGCCCACTCTACTGTCAGCTCTATATTTTATACACAGGTCTATCGGTCACATGACTGAGTTTTCCAAAGGGAATCTCTGTGGAATGCCTGCATCAAATATGGAAATTGTGAGAGCAAAGGCACAATCCCTTCATTATCAAAAATCCAGGAGGGAGAGCCAGGGCTTTAATTGCTCTAAGACAGATCCACATTTTCCCTCATGATTTCACTGAGATGATATAAAAAGAATAATTCCACCATTCAAGTCTGAACACACCATCAGACAATACCGCTCCTGCTAAAAAGAGGGAACAATATGTTCTCACTTATCCTTCTGCTGCTAACAGTTATGTCTTCACCTGTATCTGAACTGCCTATTCAGCCACATCATTCAGCAAGTCACACACACACACACACACACCGAGTAACACATGCACACGCACACACAGAGAGTCACCCCCCCCCCCCCCCTCCTACACACACCACAGAGTCACACGCAGCCTACACACACACACACACACACACACACACACACACACACACACACACACATACACACACACACCGAGTAACACATCCACACGCACACACAGAGAGTCACTTGCACCACCCCTCCCTACACACACACCAGAGTCACACGCAGCTCTCTCACACACACACACACACACACACACACACACACACACACACACACACACACACACACACACACACACACACACACACACTATACACACACACACACACACACACACACACACCACACAGAGCCACATGCACCCCTCCCCCCCACACACCACACAGAGTCACATGCATCCCCCCCCACACACACACACACACCCCTCCACAAACACACACACATATTCACACCGACAGAGTCCCCCACACATTCCACACATACATGCATAACACACACAGTCACATGCACCCCACTATCACAAGTACACACAAACACAGAGTAACACATGCATAGCTCCCAACTGTCCCTCTTTCGGAGGGACAGTCCCTCTTTGGGAGCCCTGTGCCTCTGTCCCTTTTTCCTCCTCATTTGTCCCTCTTTCGGAACTTTGTCCCTTTTTCTATGTAAATATACATATTTCTCTACAAAAAAATGTGTTTGATTGGCTCTAAACTTTATTCCCATCCTTTAAATTGATATATGTCTAATTCGCAGATGTTAATATGAAGGAAAATGAACCAGGATAGAAAGGACCAGTGTGGTTTGAATTATAAAAACAACATATTTTCCTATGAAATCTTTATGGTATGTGTGACTAGGGGTGTGATGGGGGTGTGGTCGGGAGTGGCTTAAGTGTCCCTCTTTCTCATCTTAAAAAGTTGGGAGGTGTGCACATGCATAAGCACAACACATAGTCACATGCACCGCACTATCACAACCACACACACACAGATGCGCATGAACACACGCACACCCACCACACAGTAATGCATGTACACAGTCACCCATACACAGGCACACACACACAAAGATACACAGGCACAGAACCATGCACACACACACACACACACACACACACACACACACACATTACACACACACACACGCACATGCAGAAACTTACACATACACAGTCACACACACACATAACTTGGTTTAGGACACATTTTTAGAAAGAGGTAAGAAAAGTTAATCATCAAATGGAAAAAAGAAAAAGCAACTTTTTAAAAATCTCAGTAGAAGTTCTGCCACCATAGACTGTCTTTGTTTTCTACTTTCCGCAGTTTTCATGTTCATTATTAGTACTATATAGTTGTTTAGTACAAATTAGCACAAGTGACACAAAGGAAAACTTTCTCTGTCTCCATATTGTGAATCGTTTCTCATCACCTCTCCCAGATCTGCTGGCTGCTTCTCTTCTCTGTGAATAATAGTCTCCTCGTATCCACCGACCACCGCGACCATTCGATTTGAGTTTTCCAAATAAGCTGTGAAAAATGAATAGACACAAGTGCCGTATTTACAAAAAAAAAGAGAGTTTTCTGCGCACAAGCATTGCGTGGCGCTCGGCCTGCCGAAGAGTCTATTTCTCGCTAAACGAGATTAATCAACATCGTTCTTTCCTTTTCATTGTCAATGTCACTTTCCGCAAGGCTGATGAACACGGTACAACAACACGCCGCGGCGGCGGGGGAAAAGAAAACACGACACGATTTTGATGTGGCGGCGGATCACTCGAGAGCCCTTTATCTCGCACCCATAGTCCACTCTCCCCGACACTTGCGAAACGCTGCGACAATAGTTACAGACCTCCTGACATCCCTCTAATTAATAGCGGCGATGTTAGCGTTCCGTAATGGCAGCGGGCTCGGAAAATGACAATGGAAGGAATGTTGAGATTACAAATTAAAAATAAAGGATCTGACATCTCTCATTTACTGGTACAATTAAAAGCCTATTCTGCCTAATTAGATATTTACTGAATTTTAATTAGCTATTGTAATATGCATATGCATTTTCTAATCTTCCAAGCAACTCAGCCTCACTGCATCACCACTGAATAATGAAAGAGAGAGTTTCATTATAAGTAACCCTCTAACCTTTATCCATCTATATTGGGTCAGACCACCAGATGAGAATTGTGTATATCAAACATGGGCTGACAACCAACCAGCATTTAAATGCTAACTTTTTTTTCTGAGAGGGAAAAAGAAAAATAATAATAATAATAATAATAATTATATATATATATATATATATATATATATATATATATATATATATATATATATATATATATATATATATATATATACAGGCTGAACGCTTTCTCGCTGTCCTCCCAACACCTGGATTGCCCGCAATTTGCCCCGGAAAGTCCTCCCGTCTGGCCCAGTCAGCGCAGGCGCAGTGCCGCTGCCGCACGCACTCTCCCGTCGGATTACTTTAAAATGGGGCTAAGCTTAGAACTTCCTCTATGTTCTAAAATATTAGCCACAGCATGGTTTATTTATGGAAATCCTTAAAAGAATACTGTAGGGGTCGGGGGAAAATGAGTTGAACTTACCCGGGGCTTCTAATGGTCCCCCGCAGACATCCTGTGCCCGCGCAGCTGCTCACCGATGCTCCGGCCCCGTCTCCGGTTCACTTCTGGAATTTCAGACTTCAAAGTCTGAAAACCACTGCGCCTGCGCCCCGCTTTGACCTCGCTCCCGCTGATGTCACCAGGAGCGTACTGCGCAGACACAGACCATACTGGGCTTGTGCTATACATTCCTGGTGACATCAGCGGGATCGAGGACACGGCAACGCAGGTGCAGTGGTTTTCAGACTTTAAAGTCAGAAATTCCAGAAGTGAACCGGAGGCGGGGCTGGAGCATCGGTGAGTGGCTGCGCGGGCACAGGAAGTCTGCGGGGGACCATTAGAAGCCCTGGGTAAGTTCAACTCATTTTCCCCCAACCCCCTACAGTATCCTTTTAAAGGACAACTGAAGTGAGAGTGACATGGAGGCTGCCATATTTTTATCCTTTTAAACAACACCAGTTGCCTGGCTGTCCTGCTAATCCTTGGCCTCTAATACTTTAAGCATAGACCCTGAACAAGCATGCTGCAGTTTAGGTGTTTCTGACATTATTGTCAAGATTAGCTGCATGCTTGTTTCTGCTGTGATTCAGATACCACTGCAGCCAAATGGATCAGCATCACTGCCAGGCAACTGGTATTGTTCAGCACGGAAATAAATATGGCAGGCTCCATATACCTCTCACTACAGTTGTCCTTTTAAAAAACTGATCTTTTTTGCGCGTGCACCTGCCTGGCCCCTTGGCGGGTCCTCATCCTGTCCCAACGGCGGTCAGTGCGGCACATGCAGAATTGCGCAAAAGCACTGACACAGGGAAATGCAACGCAGAGACACTTGCCTATTATTAGGTAGGATGATTTAGTCAGTGTTTGCTCATTGTAAAATCTTTCCTCTCCCTGATTTACATTCTTACATGTATCACATGGTGACATTTTTACTGCTGGCAGGTGATGTCACTGGAAGGAGATGCTGCTTGCTTTTTTGGCAGTGCTGTTATTTCTCACAATGTGATGAGGTTCACAGACAGGAAACTGCCAGGACCACGGTTCTGACATCACATTGTGGGTGGGGTTTCGCCACAATATTAGCCATACAGACCTCCCTGATGAAAAGATTTCTCATGGGAAAGGGGGTATCAGCTACTGATTGGGATTAAGTTCAATTCTTGGTTACAGTTTCTCTTTAAGTCCAGCCATCAAGCAGCAGCAACCACCACAAAACTGGCCAGTCACCACTTGTCTGCGGCTACTGCGCATGCGCAGTCTGAGCCGTGCACATCCTGATCTCACTCTTGCTGCTAGGAGAACTCTGCAGTAGCAATTTTCACGTACTGCGCATGCACAGAATTCTCCTGAAATCGGGAGTGCGTTGAGGAGGTTCGTGGCCGGCCAGCTTTGCGAGGGTCGCTGCTGCTTAATGGTGGGACTCGGAAGGACGGCGTGGGCACAGGATGACTCCAGGGGGCTGCAAGAAGCCCCAGGTAAATTAAACTGTTTTTTTTACACTTTAGGTTTCCTTTAAAGTGTACCATCGATGGTTCACTAGCCTTGCCTGGGGCTTCCTTCAGCCTCATGACCACCGGGTTCTTCCTCATCATCCTCTTCAGTCCCTCGTTGTGCTCCCATCCCCTGGAGGATTCCTTGAAGGCCCATACACATGGGGTACGGCCGTCGCCGCAGCCACGTGGCACGCACGTGTTGCGGCGACAGGTCGCCCGTGTGTATAACGCGCACGCCCCGAACCGTCGCCCGTCGGAGCTGTCGCCAGGCGCTTGACATGTTCAATCGCCGGCTACAGCTGTCGCCGCGACATCGCCGGAACTGTCGCTAGTCCCGCGTGAGTACGCGGGCTAGTGGCAGGAGACCTACGCGAGTGAATAGAGCATCCGGCCGGGGGATGCTCCATTCACAAACAGCTTCCGCCGCGTCTCTACCTTTCTGGCGAGACGTGTGGACAGCTGTCAGCGGCAGGGAGCTGTCGCTCCCTGTTCGCGTGCGCGCTTCCTACGGGGGACAGTTGTCCCCCGTGAATATGTAGCTTTAGAGTAGTACTGCGCAGTTGCAGAACGCTCCAGGGGACAGGAGCGTGATGGAGTCGTAGCGCCAGGATGGAGGAGCCAAAGAGGACGGCGAGGGAAGCCACGCTGCTCATGAGGCTGGAAGATGCCCCACGTAAGAATAAATACAGGATAATGAACCATCTCAAATTCACTTTAGGGGTTAAGCCTCAGTGTTTACTGTATGAGGGGATCTGCCTAGGCAGAGCACCTGCAGCTGCTGATAGCTATTAACCGTTTCGGGACCGGCTGCCTAACCCCCCTTAAAGAAGAACTCCAGTGAAAATAATGTAATAAAAAAAAAGTGCTTCATTTTTACCATAATTATGTATAAATGATTTAGTCAGTGTTTGCTCACTGTAAAATCTTTCCTCTCCCAGATTTACATTCTGACATTTATCACATGGTGACATTTTTACTGTGGGCAGGTTATGTAGCTGCTCCTAGCTGTTTTGGCTGTTAGAGACAGCTGTAAACAGCCATTTCCTGTCTGTGAACATTGTTACATTGTGGCAGTTTGCCCAGAGTACCGCAGTACCAGAGTTTCTTGTGGGAGGGATTTCATCACAAAATCAGTCATACAGCGCCCCCTGATGGTCTGTTTGTGAAATGCAATAGATTTGTCATGTAAAAGGGGGTATCAGCTACTGATTGGGATAAAGTTCAATTCTTGGTCGGAGTTTCTCTTTAAGGACAAGGCATTTAACATGGGGGGGGGGCTGTTTAGGGGGGTCAGGCAGCCGGATCCCTGCTGGGGCTTGCTGGGCTGTGTCCCCCCTGTAGCCTGATGTCCCTCTTTTAACCAGCAGCCTTTACTCAACTACCAGGCTCCAGTGATGAGTCACTGTGGACTCCTCTGCTCCAGCCAGCATCCCCGCTCGTACTGACGCTAAGTTCCGGTCACGGATTGATGACGTCATCAAGCTAAGACCCGGCAATTACGTCAGAGCAAGCAGGAATGCCAGCCCGAGCGGAGGGGAGCGGCAGGAAGGTGAGTAGATGCTCTTCTTTCTCCCCTGCCGCCGCAGCTCTTACTGATGATCCGCCGGCGATCATAGTGATCATGTGATCAGAAGCCATACGCGACGGCTTCTGATCACCGAGGAGAGATGTAACTGTTATATGACAGCTTAATCTCCCCTCTCGGGTGCGCACGTTCGCGGCGGGACGCTTCATTTTCACGGATGTTGAATCTACGTCCAGTCAGAGTGGCAGCACCACCTGCTGGACGTAGATTCAAACTACGTCAGTCCTAATGTGGTTAATTAGACACTTTGATATAGCTAAACAAACACAGAACAGTAAAAATGTATAACAAAGACCTTTTTTGTGTGTGCTGCTGTTAACCTTAGTTAAAGTTCTGCTTTAACCTCAGTACAAACAAGTATATAACACACAACATTGCTGTACAAATAATTTTGTAACCGAATGCCCTTAAATATATTTGTCAAATTACAGTCTGCAGCTACTAAAACTTTTTTTTGTTTTGTTTCTTTAGTAAAGTTGCTGAAAACCATGGCAACATGGCTTGGTGTCACTGCTGGATTTAGAAACATTTCTATAACACATTGTAGCACTATAAAAGCCATTTTGTATTTTAGTTTCATTAGATATTATCTTTCAGCTTCAGTCTGCAGCTGCTAAAACCTTTTTATTTTAGGAAACTTGCTGGAAACCATGGCAGCAGCAGTATGTGGTTCGGTGTTAGGGCAAGTTTTAGATAAAATTGGTCTCTGCGCAAACAACAAATTGGGGATCTCATTACAAATACCATAGTTTTCGTAATATAAGACACACTTATTCTTTCCCAAATCGGGAAGGGGGGGGGGGGGTGTTGAGTGGGTGTGTCTTATATTCTAAATATACAGTAAAAAATGGAGCAGAGTGTGCAGGGAAGCACGCCCCTACCACTTGCTCCAGTCGCTGTACATGTGCCCCTCTTCTCCTCTTTTGCAACTGCCGATATTATTATTATTATTATTTAGTATTTACTGTATTTTTTGGATTATAAGACTCATTTTTTCTCCCCGAAAAGTGGGGGATAAAAGTCGCTGCGTCTTATAGTCCAAATGCAGGGAGTTCCTGACTTGTGAATGTCTGCCAATGCGAACCTCTAACCCGCTGTAATGTCAGAGATTCCCTGTACTGTGCCCATGTTCAGGAGGACACAGGGGACACAAAGGGGCATACATGAGGACAAATGGGGGACATAGGAGGACATAAGGGGGACAGAGGAGGACGCAGGGAGACACAAAGGGGCATACATGAGGACAAATGGGGGACACAGGAGGACACAAGGGGACAGAGGCGGACCCAGGGAGACACAAGAGGTACAAAGGGGACATAATCCACAAGATGCCCCTTCACCATGGATGCATTAGGTTTAGTATATATATTTTTCCCCTGGTTTCTGTCCTCTAAACCCAGGTGCGTCTTATGGTCAGGAGCGTCTTATAGTCCGAAAAATACGGTATATAGTGCCGACATCCTCCGCAGCACTGTACAGAGTCTTGTTACTAACTGTCCCACAGAGGGGCTCACAATCTAATCCCTGCCATAGTCATATGTCTATGTATGTATGCATGTATCGTTTTTAGTGTATGTATCGTAGTCTATATATCTATATATATATATATATATATATATATATATATATATATATATATTTGGAAATTATGCAGAATTTCGTAATTTCGATTGTTTTTCGTAATTACGATCGTTTCCATAACGGAAATGAATCGGAATTTTGTGTTTAACGGGGACATTTGGCCATTCTCAAAATTGTGTTCCAGTCCAGAGCCTACTGATACATGTTAAAGTGACAGCACGTGTAGGGACCTATGCATTATCAGATATTGCAAAGGCCAAAACCAAGTGTCTCAGCATGCATGACCGCTAAGTGCACCTTGACAAAGAGCACCTGTCTTAGAAGTGGCTGCAGGTAGAGCCTCCTGATGCATTTAAAGCAACAGTACGTGCAGGGGCCTTTGTATTATCAGTCATTTCAATCAAATAAGTGACTGCCCTGAGAATAGTAATTACTTAAATTTGCATAATTACTATTGGAAACAAAATTACACCCATTTTTGTAAAAAAAAAAAAAAAAATAGAAACATTTTTCAGTAGAAAACACGTAATTACGAAATCTTGCATTAATCATGACTTTGCAGTGGAACGTAAAATTACACGACCGACTTATAGAATTCCCAATTACAGTTTGCATGGCAATTATTAAATTACGAATTTATGTCATAGCGGCAAAATTCGCATCCGTGATTACGGAAATGCAAAATTACGCAAATTTTGGCTCAACACTAAATGCAATTTTAAACGTACCTATTACGAGAATCACTACCCGCATGTATCACCACAGGAAATTACCTTTTACAGCAGGGGTCCCCAACCCCCGGTCCGCAGCCCACTGCTGGGCCACAGGATGTGCTGATCTGGGCCGTGCACATCTGACTTTGCAGCGCACGATGATGGAAGCTGCGCGGAAGCTGAGTAGCGAGTTTGGCACTAAACTCAGCAGCATACCAGAAAAGCAGAGCCGCCTGCAGCCATTGTTACTGCTGCCACCTGGTGTCTGTAATTTGTATTACAGGATGCTTTCTGTCTGTGCAGACACTGGGTGGCAGCAGTGAGGATGCTCTGGTATTCTATCAGCCACAGAGTCTGCACTGAGGAGAGCAGCTGGTGCAGGAAGATTTTGCAGGAATTATGGAAGGCAGAGGTGGAAGGATTAAGTGAGTGTGGGGAAGAGGGAAGGGTTGTGGGGAGGGGAAAGGCTGGAGGTAACTGTGCCAGTAGTTAGGGAAACCCAGACAGTACTCCCCTCTCTTTCACCACCTGTCACACCAAATGTACCTTGTACTGGTGGGTTATGCACAGGGCCGGATTTCCCATAAGGCACTCTAGGCACGTGCCTACAGGCGCCGTTTTGCGGGAGAGGCGCCCCCCACAGGTCAGGATTGCCAGTCACAGTTTGCTCTGTCCGTGACAGTTCTTAGTAACCTGCGCTCCGTCTGCTCATAGCGATTACAGGCAGACTTGTCCCTGGGTGGCCGCAGCAGAGGAAGCATCAGACACCTCCCTCGTCTGTCCCTCTCTCCAATGAATAACTTTTTTTAATTGCCAGCGCCTCCCTTCAACCAATGAAAAATAAGCAAGCCCCGCCCCCACAACCCTGTCCACGCCAGAGAGCTGAAGCTGAGGAGAGCGCTGTGAGGTTAGTTGAGACAGCTCAGTTCTTCTGCCCAGCCACTGGCAGCTACAAATGTGATCGGAGGAGAGAGTCTGTGTCACATCAGTAACCCCTGTGCTTCCGGGGGATGTAATGACCTGTGCAGCTGGAGATAGTAATTTATAACTTTACATCGTGCGAGTGTGACATTCCAGGCTCTGTTTAGCTCTCTCAGGGGTCCCACCGTGTATCTCTCTTCTCTAGGTCTTTTTATGTTGTAGTGCTTTGTCTTGCAAACTCCCTTGCTCCATGCATGCAAGCATTGTGATGAAAAAACAAATGTGCAGAGACTTGTGGTACAGGTCCCCACCCCAGAGAATGATACAATCCTACATGTGACAACACAGGCTGTGGTAACTTATTTCCGTGTTTGTGTTCTTTTCATCTGCTGTGTGTGTGTGTGTGTGTGTGTGTGTGTGTGTGTGTGTGTGTGTGTGTGTGTGTGTGTGTGTGTGTGTGTGTGTGTGTGTGTGTGTGTGTGTGTGTGTGTGTGTGTGTGTGTGTGTGTGTGCATTGCATCTGCAGCCTGTGTGTGTAACTATGTGTATGTGTATTGTGTATGCATTGCATCTGCAGCCTGTGTAGGTCTGTACTCTGTGTGTATGCATTGCATCTGCAGCCTGTGTGGGTCTGTACTCTGTGTGTATGCGTTGCATCTGCAGCCTGTGTGGGTGTGTACTCTGCGTGTATGCATTGCATCTGCAGCCTGTGTGTGTAACTGTGTGGGTGTGTACTCTGCGTGTATGCATTGCATCTGCAGCCTGTGTGTGTAACTGTGTGGGTGTGTACTCTGCGTGTATGCATTGCATCTGCAGCCTGTGTGTGTAACTGTGTGGGTGTGTACTCTGCGTGTATGCATTGCATCTGCAGCCTGTGTGTGTAACTGTGTGGGTGTGTACTCTGCGTGTATGCATTGCATCTGAAGCCTGTGTGTGTAACTGTGTGGGTGTGTACTCTGCGTGTATACATTGCATCTGCAGCCTGTGTGTGTAACTGTGTGGGTGTGTACTGTGTGTATGCATTGCATCTGAAGCCTGTGTGTGTAACTGTGTGGGTGTGTACTCTGCGTGTATGCATTGCATCTGAAGCCTGTGTGTGTAACTGTGTGGGTGTGTACTCTGCGTGTATACATTGCATCTGCAGCCTGTGTGTGTAACTGTGTGGGTGTGTACTGTGTGTATGCATTGCATCTGCAGCCTGTGTGTGTACTGTGTGTATGCATTGCATCTGCAGCCTGTGTGTGTAACTGTGTGGGTGTGTACTCTGTGTGTATGCATTGCATCTGCAGCCTGTGTGTGTAACTGTGTGGGTGTGTACTCTGCGTGTATGCATTGCATCTGCAGCCTGTGTGTGTAACTGTGTGGGTGTGTATTCTGCGTGTATACATTGCATCTGCAGCCTGTGTGTGTAACTGTGTGGGTGTGTACTCTGCGTGTATGCATTGCATCTGCAGCCTGTGTGTGTAACTGTGTGGGTGTGTACTCTGCGTGTATGCATTGCATCTGAAGCCTGTGTGTGTAACTGTGTGGGTGTGTACTCTGCGTGTATGCATTGCATCTGAAGCCTGTGTGTGTAACTGTGTGGGTGTGTACTCTGCGTGTATGCATTGCATCTGAAGCCTGTGTGTGTAACTGTGTGGGTGTGTACTCTGTGTGTATACATTGCATCTGCAGCCTGTGTGTGTAACTGTGTGGGTGTGTACTGTGTATATGCATTGCATCTGCAGCCTGTGTGTGTACTGTGTGTATGCATTGCATCTGCAGCCTGTGTGTGTAACTGTGTGGGTGTGTACTGTGTGTATGCATTGCATCTGCAGCCTGTGTGTGTAACTGTGTGGGTGTGTATTCTGTGTGTGTTTTGCCTCTGTAGTGTGTGTTTTGCATGTGTGTGTGTGTGTGTGAATTGCATCTGCAGTGTGTGTGTGTTTAGCATCTGTAGTGTGTGTGTTTTTTTTGCATCTGCAGTGTGTGTGTGTGTACTGTGCGTGTATTTAATCTGAAGTGTGTGTGTGTTGCATCTGCAGCGTGTTTTTTTAAACATGCTTTATGTGGTGGTGGTGGGGGTATGGAATGGTTTTTGCAGGGGTTGTTTTGGGAGGGGCACTGGAGTTATGCTTTGTAGAGGGGGGGGGGGGGGGGGGATTCTGGTAAAAATGGTGCCATACAGATTAATGTAAATTGCCATGGTTAGGACTGATAAAAAGGGCACCAGCCGTCGCCCAATATAACGGGTGCCAGGTTTACCATTTGTAGCCACACTTTGTATAGCTGGCAACCCCACTGCTCGCTATTTTATCAGCGACGTTTTTACTGGTCATTGCCCCGATCGAGACATTACATTAATCTCTAGGCCACCGTACCGTTGGATTCATCCCGCACACCTTTTTTTTTCTTTTTACAAGTGCCTTTCTTTGTGAGTGTACTCTGTATTCTCTAGGCCACGAGCTAGCTATATACAGGGTGGCGCACGAAAGCCTGGCCTTTTACCTGTCACATGTGCAGGTTTACAGATAGCTAACCAGTCCCTGCTGTGTGTGCCCAGTTTTATTAAAGCATGTGTTGCCTGTATTTGCTGCTGTATGGGTAACATTCTCATACATAAATGCAGGTGACACAGGCTTCAGTAAAGCCGCAGAGGACACAGCAGGTATAGAGCAAGAGGCACATGAGAAGGACAGGCCAGCCAGCATTTGCCTATATATCCATGTTTAAGACAGGCAGCTTGGCCACTCTTTCATGCGCCACCCTCTAGAACTTTCGCCTTTCAGTGCTGGGTCCCCGGTTCGAATCCCAGTCTGAGCACTATCTGCATGGAGTTTGTATGTTCTCCCTGTGTCTACGTGGGTTTCCTCCCACATGCCAAATACATACAGCAAAGTGAATTGGCTATCCCTAAATTGACCCTAGACAATGATACCTACACTACATAGACATGACAATGGTAGGTAATATGGGGATATGTTTGGTGCTGTTCTTGTCTTGGTGCTCTGCTTGTCTAAGGTAATATCTGCATTATCTTGCATAGGTTTTATTTCCTAAGAAAAGGGGTGTGACTTGGGGGGGTGGCCTTAGCAGAGGGGCGGAGCTTAGGGCGCCAGAACTTCTGTGCCTATAGGCTCCTGAGCTGTAAATCCGGCCCTGGTTATGCAGCAGACACATCTTTTCCAAATTTCTGAGGGTGATGACTGGTGGTAGTTGGGTAGGGATGGTGCTGCCAGGACTCTTTGTTTAATGACACTGATACCCTCCCCTATCCCCCCCCCCCTGCCAGTCGCATGCACCCTGGTCCCTGGAAGAATTGTCTGATGCTGAAGCGGCCCTTGGGGCAAAAGAGATTGGGGGCCGATGTTTTACAGTATTTTTGAAGTAGTGAAAGCGTTTTGATTGAAAGGGCAACTGAAGTGAGAAAAATATGGAGGCTGCCATATTTATTTCCTTTTAGACAATACCATTTGCCTGGCAGCCCTGCTGGTCTATTTGACTGCAGTAGTGTCTAAATCACAATGGGAACAAGCATGCAGCAAATCTTGTCAGATCTGACAATAATGTCAGAAACACCTGATATGCTGCATGCTTGTTCAGGGTCTATGGCTAAAAGGATTAGAGGCAGAGGATCAGCAGGAGAACCAAGCAACTGGTATTGCTTAAAAAGAAATAAATATGGCAGCCTCCATATTGCTTTCGCTTCAGTTGCATTTAAATGTTAGAGAGAATCTGTACTCTAAAATTCTTACAATTAAAAGCATACCATTCTATTCATTATGTGCTCCTGGTCCCCTCTGTGCTGTTTCTGCCACTCCCTGCTCCAATCCTGGCTTGTAATTGCCAGTTTTAGGCAGTGTTTACAAACAAAAGACATGGCTGCTAACCAGAGTGTGATAGGCTGAGAGGAGCTCAGTCTGTGACTCATACAGAGCCTGGAGGGGGCGTGGAGAGGGTGTGTATAGCTTCTCCCTATCACAGCAGAGCAGCACATTCCTACCTGAGCCGACAAAGGAATGAAGATTAGATTATGTAACAGAGATAATACAGTCACTGTGCAAATAGGAAAGGCTGCAGTAAGACAGACCACATTAGAACAGGTATCGGAACTTATAGGATAGAAGAAATAAGGCTGAACATTTTGTTACAGAGTCTCTTTAAATACTGGTTATGACTATAAGGGGAGGTAGATGTATACCATCAGTTTTTTTTTATTTGCAATCCTGTAGTGTGGCATTAAATGACCATCTGAAAGAGATAAAGCCCCGTTCCACCTAGCGAAATAAATTCGCCACCTAGGAATTGTTTTCCTGTATTTTTTTCTTTTTAATATATATTATGCTTAGGAGTGTTTCCCTTTGAAATAAAACAGAGCAGAAATTCCTAAAGCTTGTAAACTATTAGGGGAAAGCCCAGAGGACCTATATCACAAATGAAAAATTTGATGAAATGTGTGAACGCAGGGACGGAAGACGGAATATCCGTGCTGCGCAAAGCATACGGAATGACTTTACACGCGTCCTTCAGAAAGTTTCCTACGTGGTGAGGTCACATTGCTGCAGATCAAATTCTCCAGGTCTCTGACTGCCAGCTGCAATTACTTGTAAAAAGAACGAGTTTTCCCTAATGAGAAGCTATCCGGAGTCGCGGAGTATACCTGCTCGTTGCCGTGAGCAAAACACAATCAGAATATGTCGCTTCGCGGGAAGAAGAAATTAGCAGGATCGCGCTAATGGATGTATTTCCTGGACCACCGCTTCTTACATTTACACTCTCTACTGACTCACCACCCCCATACAAACCATTCAGCTTTCATGCAGTGGTGGCTTTGATGTGGGTTTTTGCATGCAGTTTGCATATGTTGAAGCACACTTTGCATAAACAATCGGTTTCATTTATTTTCAGTGGGTTTTTAAAGGAGTAGTTTTCATTTAATGCAATGGTGCAGGTTTTTTATGCCTTTTAAAGGGGAACTGAAGAGAGAGGTATATGGAGGCTGCCATGTTTATTTCCTTTTAAGCAATACCAGTTGCCAGGCCCTCCTGCTGATCCCCTGCCTCTAATACTATTAGCCATAGCCCCTGAACAAGCATGCAGCAGATCAGGTGTTTCAGACTTTAAAGAGACTCCGTAACAAAAATTGCATCCTGTTTTTTATCATCCTACAAGTTCCAAAAGTTATTCTAATGTGTTCTGACTTACTGCAGCACGTTCTACTATCACCATCTCTGTAATAAATCAACTTATCTCTCTCTTGTCAGACTTGTCGGCCTGTGTCTGGAAGGCTGCCAAGTTCTTCAGTGTTGTGGTTCTGTGATGCATCTCCCCCCTCCAGGCCCCTCTCTGCACACTGCCTGTGTATTATTTAGATTAGAGCAGCTTCTCTCTTCTCTCTTATCTTTTAGAAGCTGGATCAATCCTCCTCTGTGCTGGCTGGGCTTTCACATACGGATGAATTACATACAGGCAGAGCTGTCTGCACTCTGCAGGATGAAACAGCCTGCAGGGGGAAAGAAACACACAAATGATCTCTTGAGATACAAAAGGAAGGGTGTATACAGCCTGCTTGTGTATGGATGTATTTTCTATGTGTGGACATACTGTACATCAACCTACTTCCTGTTTTGGTGGCCATTTTGTTTGTTTATAAACAAACTTTTTAAAACTGTTTTTAACCACTTTTAATGCGGCGAGGAGCGGCGAAATTGTGACAGAGGGTAATACGAGATGTCCCCTAACGCACTGGTATGTTTACTTTTGTGCGATTTTAACAATACAGATTCTCTTTAAAGTCAGATCTGACAAGACTAGCTGCATGCTCGTTTCTGGTGTTCAGATACTACTGCAGAGAAATAGACCAGCAGGGCTGCCAGACAACTGGTATTGATTAAAAGGAAATAAATATGGCAGCCTCCGTATACCTCTTACTTCAGTTCCCCTTTAAGAGCTTGTTCATACTAGGGGCATTTTCGGCCTTTTTTCAAGCGCAGGCAATTTTTAACATCACCCACAAAACCCTTGTGCAATGAATCTCTGTGAGAAGGTTCATATCAATGCGGTTCGTTCGCTGTGCGTTCAGCATATCGGTTCCTGTACCATTTTTGTGACGTCTTTGCTATAAAAGAAGATATAGGAAGAGCGCTAAATACTCACAAAACTGCTTTATTTGGCGATTGCGTTCGCGGTTTTTTTTAAGAATAAATACGTTGTAGTTATTCTTTTCTGGGTCAAAGAAAGAGTTCACTTCCTGACTTGTGTAAGGGAGTGAATTACAAAACCGCTCTGGAAAAGCGCTTAGAAAAGCGCTCTTACCAGAAAAGCAGTGCACAGTGGAGTGCTGGGAGTGGAAAAAAGCGCTCAAAAACTCAAAACGCTTGCGTTTGCATTTTTGATTTTAGGTGTGAATGAGGCTTGAAGGTGCGCTTTAGGCTTAGCACACTTGCCTTGCAGCGCTGGGTCCCCGGTTCAAATCTCAGCCAGGGCACTATCTGCAAGGAGTTTGTATGTTCTCCCCGTGTCTGCGTGGGTTTCCTCTAAGCACTCCAGTTTCCTACCTACATCCAAAAAACACACACAAATAAGATAATTGGCTTCCTCTTAAATTAGCTTTAGGCTACGATACATTCCCTACACGATACACACATCGACATATGACTATGGTAGGATTAGATTGTGAGCCCCTCTGAGAGACAGTTAGGGCGTGATCACACTATGGGCTTGATTCACAAAGCGCTGATAACGCATATCACGGTCGCGCTAGTGTTTTGCAAATGCGAATAGCCATGCGAAAATGGTCGCGTGTTAAAGCGTGCGCAAAAGGCTAGCGCAACTGTGATATATGAGTTATCACGGCTTTGGGAATCGTTTGCGTATTTTTTTAAGCGCTGGCGATCCCCCTAAAAGCGCTTGTGCAATGATTCCCTATGAGAGTGTTTACAGCGGTTGGATTGCGATCCGCTTCCAAAAGCGCTGCCTGTACTATTTTCTGAGCGCTTTGGCTCAACGGAAGGTATAGAGAAATCACTAAGCTTTGTATAGTGATTTCCCGAGCGCTTTTAAGAAAAAATACTCATTGTATGTATTCTTTTCCGGGTCAAAGAGTTCACTTCCTGACAGACATCAGGAAGTGAAAATCACAATCGCTCATCAAAAGCGCTTACACAAAATCACGTTTAGAAAATGGCAGGAATCGCGTGAACAAATCACGCACAAAAACGTTTAGCGCTAGCGATTGCGATTTATAATGTGAACATAGCCTTAAAGGGGTTCTCTTGCATATAGGTACTGTATATAGAAAAAAAAACCTGACACTTACCTGGGGCTTCTATCGCCCCCCATGCAGCTGTCATGTCCCACGCCATCCTCCTACGATCTTTCGTTCCCTGCCTCGAGGACCAGTCTAATTATTCAACTAGATAAATAGAACTGCGGCTGCGCAGTCGTGGCTGCGCGCATGCTCGCTCCTGTGTGCTTCATCGGGAGCTTACTGTGCAGGCGCAATACAAGAAAACTCCGTAACTGCGCCTGCGCAGTAAGCTCCCGATGACGTGTGCTGGAGCGCACACGTGCTCAGCAATGGCCGCGCAACCGCAGTTCTATTCTTCTAGTTAGACGAATAATTAAACCAGTGCCGGCGGTGGGGAACGGAAGATTGTAGGAGGATGGCGCGAGACATGACAGCTGCAGGGGGCTGATAGAAGCCCCAGGTAAGTGTCAGTTTTTGTTTTTAATATTAGGTGATGTGCATCTCTGTAATGAGAAGGGGTGTGGTCTAATGACATCAACAACCTATATCAGGTGTGCATAATTATTAGGCAACTTCCTTTCCTTTGGCAAAATGGGTCAAAGGAAGGACTTGACAGGCTCAGGAAAGTCAAAAATAGAGAGATATCTTGCAGAGGGATGCAGCACTTTTAAAATTGCAAAGCTTCTGAAGCGTGATCATCGAACAATCAAGCGTTTCATTCAAAATTGTCACCAGGGCGCAAGAAGCGTGTGGAAAAACCAAGGCACAAAATAACTGCCCATGAACTGAGAAAAGTCAAGCGTGCAGCTGCCAAGATGCCACATGCCACCAGTTTGACCATATTTCAGAGCTGCAACATCACTGGAGTGCCCAAAAGCACAAGGTGTGCTATACTCAGAGACATGGCCAAGGTAAGAAAGGCTGAAAGACGACCACCACTGAACAAGACACACAAGCTGAAACGTCAAGACTGGGCCAAGAAATATCTCAAGACTGATTTTTCTAAGGTTTTATGGACTGATGAAATGAGAGTGAGTCTTGATGGGCCAGATGGATGGGCCCGTGGCTGGATTGGTAAAGGGCAGAGAGCTCCAGTCCGACTCAGACGCCAGCAAGGTGGAGGTGGAGTACTGGTTTGGGCTGGTATCATCAAAGAGGAGCTTTTGGGGCCTTTTCGGGTTGAGGATGGAGTCAAGCTCAACTCCCAGTCCTACTACCAGTTTCTGGAAGACACCTTCTTCAAGCAGTGGTACAGGAAGAAGTCTGCATCCTTCAAGAAAAACATGATTTTCATGCAGGACAATGCTCCATCACACGCGTCCAAGTACTCCACAGCGTGACTGGCAAGAAAGGGTATAAAAGAAGAAAAACTAATGACATGGCCTCCTTGTTCACCTGATCTGAACCCCATTGAGAACCTGTGGTCCATCATAAAATGTGAGATTTACAAGGAGGGAAAACAGTACACCTCTCTGAACAGTGTCTGGAAGGCTGTGGTTGCTGCTGCACGCAATGTTGATGGTGAACAGATCAAAACACTGATAGAACCCATGGATGGCAGGCTTTGAGTGTCCTTGCAAAGAAAGGGGGCTATATTGGTCACTGATTTGTTTTTGTTTTGTTTTTGAATGTCAGAAATGTATATTTGTGAATGTTGAGATGTTATATTGGTTTCACTGGTAAAAATAAATAATTGAAATGGGTATATATTTGTTTTTTGTTAAGTTGCCTAATAATTATGCACAGTAATAGTCACCTGCACACACAGATATCCCCCTAAAATAGCTAAAACTAAAAACAAACTAAAAACTACTTTCATAAATATTCAGCTTTGATAATAATGAGTTTTTTGGGTTCATTGAGAACATGGTTGTTGTTCAATAATAAAATTATTCCTCAAAAATACAACTTGTCAAATAATTATGCACTCCCTGTATATAAAAAAAAAAAAAACTGACACTTACCTGGGGCTTCTATTGCCCCCCATGCAGCTGTTATGTCCCACTCCATCCTCCTACGATCTTTCGTTCCCCGCCTCGAGGACCAGTCTAATTATTCAACTAGATAAATAGAACTGCGGCTGCACAGTCGTGGCTGCGCGCATGCTCGCTCCTGTGTGCTTCATCGGGAGCTTACTGTGCAGGCGCAATACAAGAAAACTCCGTACTGCGCCTGCGCAGTAAGCTCCCAATGACGTGTGCTGGAGCGCGCACGTGCTCAGCAATGGCCGCGCAACCGCAGTTCTATTCGTCTAGTTAGACGAATAATTAGACCGGTGCCGGCAGTGGGGAACGGAAGATTGTAGGAGGATGGTGCGGAACATGACAGCTGCAGGGGGCCGTTTGAAGCCCCAGGTAAGTGTCAGTTTTTGTTTTTAATATATGCAAGAGAACCCCTTTAAAGAGGAATTTTAAACTCTGGAATAAATACATACCAATCAGTGGCCAATATCCTCTTCCCCACCAGAAATGTTTACCTTTTCTAGACTATTTCATCAGGGGGCTCTGTATGGCTGATATTGTGAAGAAACCCCTCCCACAGTGTGATGTCATGGCCATGGTCCTGAGAGTTTGCAGTCTGTGAACCTTCTTGCATTGTGGGAAATAACAGCTTTTTCTAACTGCCAAGCTAGCAGCATCTCCCTCTGTGCATAGAACTCTCAGTATCGAACATTCCGTACAGATCACCTGCCAGAACTAAAGATGTCACCACCAGTGATACATTTCAGAATGTAACTCAGGGAGAGGGAAGATTGTACACATGGAAAAGACTGATGAAGTAATCTATGAATTAATATTTAAAAAAAATAAGCAAGTTTATACATTATATCACTTTCACTTTAGTTCCTCTTTAACTACCTGCGGACCGAGCGAGTATGAATCTACGGCGGGCAGGGGGCGCTGCGGTCCTGACCGGACATAAACTCTACGTCCCATTGACCGCGCGCCCCGCCCGTCCCCGTCGCTCGGTCCACTCTGCCCCGCCGCAATTTGCTGCCCTGCCGCCTCTATGACGGCAGAGCACTGTGAGCCGAGCAGGAGCCATTCCCATTGGCTTACATGGAATGACAGGGTCAGGAGCCAATGAAAGCGGCTCCTGACCGGCGCACAGCGCTCTGCCGTTATAGCGACAGAAGAGAGAGCAGCCTGCGACGGGGACAGAGCGGCGTGTACGGCGGGAGCGACGGTAACTTGCGGCGATTCATCGAGAAGCGGCGGTTTGCTGGACCAGCACTAGAGTTGGGCCGAACGGTTCGCCTGCGAACGGTTCAATGCGAACTTCAGTGGTTCGCGTTCGCGTCCCGCAGGCGAACTTTTGCGGAAGTTCGGTTCGCCCCATAATGCACCATGAGGGTCAACTTTGACCCTCTACATCACAGTCAGCAGGCCCAGTGTAGCCAATTAGGCTACACTAGCCCCTTGAGCCACTCCCCCCCTTACAAAAAGGCATGCAGCGGCGGCCATTACGCTCACTCGTGTGCCTGCGTTAGTGAGAGTAGGGCGAGCTGCTGCAGACTGTCTCTCATAGGGAAAGATTAGTTAGGATTAGCTTGTTCCTGGCTGCATACCTGTTCTGTTAAGTGAACCTGCCACTGCATACCTGTTCTGTGAACCCACCACTGCATACCTGTTCTGTGAACCCACCACTGCATACCTGTTCTGTGAACCCACCACTGCATACCTGTTCAGTGAACCTGCCACTGCATACCTGTTCTGTAAACCCACCACTGCATACCTGTTCTGTGAACCCGCCACTGCCGTCACTACACAAACAGCTGTTTGCGGTGCGTTACACAGTGAGTTTGGTGTGTCAGTGTGAAGCAGTACCTTAATTACACTACCTAATTGATGTATACACATGCAAGATGTTTTAAAGCACTTTAGGCCTGTCATTTAGCATTCAATGTGATTTCTGCCCTTAAAACGCTGCTTTGCGTCAAATCCAGATTTTTCCCGGGGACTTTTGGCGTGTATCCCACTCCGCCATGCCCCCCTCCAGGTGTTAGACCCCTTGAAACATCTTTTCCATCACTTTTGTGGCCAGCATAATTTTTTTTTTTTCAAAGTTCGCATCCCCATTGAAGTCTATTGCGGTTCGCGAACTTTAACGCGAACCGAACCTTCCGCGGAAGTTCGCGAACCTGGTTCGCGAACCTAAAATCGGAGGTTCGGCCCAACTCTAACCAGCACCCTCTGGTCCTTAACCTCCTTGCCGGTTATCCCGAGCTCAGCTCGGGGTAACCTGCGCAGGAGGATATCTCAGGCCCCGCTGGGCCGATTTGCATAATTTTTTTTTTGTTACAAGCAGCTAGCACTTTGCTAGCTGCTTGTAACTTCCGATCGCCGCCGCTCGCCGCCGATCCGCCGCAATCCGCCGCGCCGAGTCGCTCCCCCCCGCCCCAGAGCCCTGCGCTGCCTGGCCAATCAGTGCCAGGCAGCGTTGAGGGGCGGATCGGGATTCCCTATGACGTCCCGACGTCCATGACGTCGGTGACGTCATCCCGCCCCGTCGCCATGGCGACCGGGGAAGCCCTGCAGGAAATCCCGTTCTCAACGGGATTCCCTGCATACTCTGATCGCCGAAGGCGATCGGAGTGGGTGGGGGGATGCCGCCGCTCAGCGGCTATCATGTAGCGAGCCCTTGGCTCGCTACATGATTTAAAAAAAAAAAAAAATTAAAAAAATGTGCGACGCTGCCTCCTTGCCGGATTTTTTAGACCGGCAAGGAGGTTAAGGGAGCAGAGGGTGCTGGTCCAGAAAGGGTTAAGTAACAAGACAATACTTTGTACAGCGCTACAGAAGATGTTGGCTTTATATAAATGCAAAATTATGATGCAAAAAAAAAAAAGTGTGTAAAATAAAGAAGGATGGGTAGACCCTGAATCTGATACAATAGTATAATTTTAAGTGTACCCATAGGGGAAAATGGTCCCCTAAACAGGTACTTCTATCCACAGATGGAAGCCTCTGGAAACTCCACAGGGTTCCAGTGTATTTCTCCCCTCTTCCAGTGCTGTCCCCTCCACAAAACTGTCAACCACTGGCGTGGCGTAACAATAGGGGATGCGACCCCTGCCGTCGCCTAGGGCCCGCTCAGGGACTTTTGGGGGGCAGGAGGGGTCGCAGCATAGGAGAGTGTGGCAGATCGGTGGGGAGGGGGGTAATTCCCCCCC
Source organism: Hyperolius riggenbachi (assembly GCF_040937935.1). NCBI lineage: Eukaryota > Metazoa > Chordata > Amphibia > Anura > Hyperoliidae > Hyperolius > Hyperolius riggenbachi. The sequence continues at coordinate 36,952,203 of NC_090651.1, read as the reverse complement.
CCCCCCCTATCCCTTACCTCGGGCTCTCCTCTCAGTGCTCCCCTCCTGCAATCATTGGTGGTGTTCTGTAAACAGGAAGTTGCTCTTAGAGATTGGAAGACCTCCAGCGAGAAGGAGGTAATGTGTTTAGCTTCAGCCTGCCGCTGCCGCCGCCGCTGCCGCTGCCACAAACACCACCAATAATTGCAGGAGGGGGAGCGCTGAGAGGAGAGCCCGAGGTGGGGGGGGGGAATTTCCCCCTCCCCACCGATCTGCCACACTCTCTCTTATGCTGTGACCCCTCCTGCCCCCCAAAAGTCCCTGAGCGGGCCCGGGGGGGGAGGGGGGATTTTTTTTTTGCAGGGGGCCCCGGAGATTTCTAGGTACGCCCCTGCTGTCGACAAGCCTTTGTTAACGGCTCGTGCATGCACAGTAGCACAGACCTGATACACAGGGCCGGTCCTAGACTTTTTGCTGCCTGATGCAAACTAGCACATACTGGGGCTTAGCTATTAACCATTAAAGTAATTACGGATTCCGACTCGTAATTATGGCCGTAAGCCGGAATCACGGGTTGAATGCGGATGAAATTATGGATGCATTCCAAATCGTCATCGATGATCGCAGCTGATCACAAATTACGAGCCCATAATTGCTCAATTCGGCCTGTAATCACGGGTTACCCTGATTCCGAGGTCGTGATGACCTGGTAAATATACACATACAGTCCAATCTGGACTCGACCCTTCTGGACCCGATTTTCAACTTTTTATTTGCATTCAAAAGTGGTGATACAGCAACAAGAAAGCACAACGTTTCGGGCTACATGCCCTTTGTCAAGTACTCGCTAGTCTGAACAATGTAACACACTCATACAGATAATGCAATGTGGACACACCCACACCAACGAGTTGGGAGGCGGGCACAATCATATTACAACATATTAACCCTATCTGTACTATGGGCAAGCTAACATAATCATAAGAAGCACTTCAAACTAAAATCCTTGCTAAGGCCGTTGGGGACCCGTGGACTTTCCATTGTTTGTATGTTGGACATCCCTGGTGAACATCAGACTTTTCAGTTTGCAAACCTCACAGGTTTGCTTTAACAAAGCAACTGACATTTTGACCTCGTTTTTGAGATATGATTGATTAGATCGAGCAGCGCTAGTGGTGACGATCAGCAACGAACGATCAATGTATCCATCGTTCTATGGATCAGTTCTTAGAAACAATCCCACTGATTGGAATGGATTATATTTTCGACCCTATTTGTGTGCTTGAACGATCTTTTACATTCAATCGTGTAATGGCACCTTTAGGACCAACAGAAGTTTCAGAGAATGAAGGGGGTAGAGCCAAAGCTGACTCTTATAAGAAAAGTCTACATTTTTTGCACATTATGTTAACACGCCATTTCCATGGAACTACTTACAAATCTTACCTGCTGTTTTCCCAGCAGGTGGCCTCTGGTTGTGCATTTTATCATCATGTACTCGGTATGCATCTTCTCAGCTTGTAACTAGCATTCTCTAATGGGTTTTAGACACAGTAGGTGGAAGAAAAAGTTTGACCCCCACCATGTCATAATCAAAATAGTCCAGATTTTACGAAATTGCTCTACGCAGCTCATCTCTATTGGGGATGGCTTTGAATTAATCGTGAGATGCCACTGACTTTATAAAGGTTGCTTATCGCTCTATCGAGAATACGGGAAGTTTACTTATAAATACAGTTACCCTTTAAGGATCCTGATAAAAGACTATACAGACTCCATTGTTTTGCGCTCATTATTAGTTGAATCGCTGCAATCTACTGAGCCCACAGCTGAGTCTTCGTTTACTAATAAGGCGTCCGTGTGACAGTGTGAGGATATCCTGTGTGCGCCGGGTCTTCAATTACCCCCTTTCATGCATAATATTTCCTCATCTGGTTCCACCTGTCTCTTACAGTATACAGAAGCTTCCCTGTTCTATTAATGTTTGCCTCGGATATTTCTACGACTGAGCAGGGGATGGGGCGGTGTGTGCATCACTCGGTGATTAAAATGCCAAGTGAGCACGACACTCGGTTTGTAGTTAATGGAAAAGCTATTTTCGCAAAATACGGATCATATGTGCAAGAACTTCGGAGAGCTGTTCCAGGTAACGGAAAATGTGAAGAGACTAGCAAATGCTTTCTAGGTAAGAGCAACTGATACCGTGCAGAAGTACAAATGTTCGCTGGAGGAAGCTAGAACCCAGCACACTGCCTCCGCCTAATCTAGTGTGTTTCTTTTCGGATATTTATTTGTATTTATTTGTCCTGTTATACAGCAAGGATCATCTAATTTTCAGAGTCATGACAAATGTTTTAAAGCCGGATTGTCAGCATAAAAATCACATTTTAACAGCAACTAGTCTGAGTGTATTAAAGGGACTCGGAGCAGTGCAGAAACTATGGAAAGATGCATATCATTTTAAAGCTCTCTTTCTCCTCTTTCCAATGATATATAAACCATCGCCCTACGCCTTTAGTTTTTGCTATTTTCGCGATCGAAATTGCCGCGGCCGCAACTTCAATCGCAAAAACAGAGAAAACTAAAAGGCGTAGGGCGACGATTTAGGTGGTGTCAGAAAGAGGAGAAAGAGAGCTTTAAAATGATATCCATCTTCCCATAGTTATATTGTATTACACAGGGCGACTTTTTCTCAAAGTCAGCAGCTCCATTCAGCAGGAAAAAGTCGCCCTGTGTAACACAATATAACTATGGTAAGATGGATATCATTTTAAAGCTCTCTTTCTCCTCTTTCTGGCGACACCTAAATTGTCGCCCTACGCCTTATAGTTTTCTCTATTTTCGCGATCGAAGTTGCGGTCGTGGCAATTTCGATTGCGAAAATAGCGAAAACTAAAAGGCGTAGGGTGGCATCATTGGAAAGAGGAGAAAGAGAGCTTTAAAATGATATGCATCTTTCCATAGTTTCTGCACTGCTCGGAGTCCCTTTAAGTGATAAAGATGCTAATCCTGCATTCAAAACTTTAAAAACTTTTTCTGCTGTTATGGTTTGGAGTTATTATTGAATCATTGGAGTTTACGTAATTAAGATTTGCAAATTCAATTGATTTTGTGTAGCTATTCGTAATCTTGCATAAAACTTTGCGAAATTTTGCTAAATTTGTTGCCGAATTTAGCAGTGAATAGCAAAGTCCCCATACAGGCTATGTTAAGGAGAATCCTGGGTACCGTACAAGTGAAAAAAAGAATTTTGCAAAAAGACCTTATAGTTTTTGAGAAACTCTATTTTAAAAATGCAAGTAAAAAATGTTTTTTAAACTTAGAAAAATGACAGTTAAAAACAATTTTTCTTTGCATTTTTAAAATCGAGTTTCTCAAAAACTACAAGGTCTTTTTGAAAAATTATTTTTGGTGACTTATACCCACTATTCTGCTTAACATATGTAGCAATCTTAGTAGCAATAGCATGTAAGGGGGCTTTGCTATTAAAGGGAACCAGAGACGAAGCACCCTCATGTATTTTACCATATAGATCAGTGGGAACATTAGAGAAAACACCCACCCTGTTCTCTGTTTCATTCTTCACTGCTCAGCCTGCTTGTTATCAGCCCTGATAAAATCCCCGACTGAGCATTCAGTCTGGCTTTCTCAGGAATATTTATAGCTCAGTCTGTGTTCTCTCATGTCTTTTCAAGTCCAAGCCTGCCCCCTGCTGGCTCTGCTCAGGAATCATTATCGCTGAGTCATTATAGCAAAGCCAGACTGAATGCTCAGTCGGGGATTTTATCAGGGCTGTTAACAAGCAGGCTGAACAGTGAAGGAAAGAACAGAGAGCAGGGTAGGTGTTTTCTCTAATGTTCCCACTGATATATATGGTAAAATACATGAGGGTGCTTCGTCTCTGGTTCACTTTAACCTCTAAATTCGGCACAAAATTAGGCGAAATTTCGCAAAAATTACGCAAAACTTTAAAATACTACTATTACATATAAAATTAATTATGATTTTCTCTGAAATTTCGCATTACGATCATGATGCATAACTGCGAATTTCGATGCAAAATTTCACATATGCAAAATTTTCAGCCCACCACAGCAGTAGTGTCTTAATCACATGCCCGAAACAAGCTTGCAGCTAATCTTATCAGATTTGTCATAGGCATCTGATCTGCGTGCTTGTTCAGGGTCTATGGCTTAAAGTATTAGAGGCAGAGGATCAGCAGGACAGCCAGGTAATGTGCATTATTACAAAGCCAGGGCTGAGTCAGCCACTTACATACCTGATATTTAACTATTTCAGGCAGAGAAAGAAAAAAAAAGGAACACCGCATAGTTATTTGTGTGCTAGGCACTGTACATACCCATGTCTATCTCAGCATGTCACATGTCACTTCGGGTATCCTTTAAATGATATAATTTTTTGAGTACGTCATTATCCACCAGACACCATCCTCAATATATGTACTGTGGTTAAGATGAGATTTAATAGCAGCCCTGTTGTATGAAAAAACGTTCAAGGATTTCCTGTACAATCATATTATGTAACCCTGCTAAATGCCTTTTGCTGATAAACAAGGCTATGTACTCAGTAACTGCATTCATAGTGGGTATTGACTATAATGCATTGTAAGAATTACATTAAATATTTCAAATGAAGAATATGGCAGAATTACGGCAGAAAGTGAAGAAAAATCAAGAATCCTCTTGATGAGGGAGAAAGTGCAAAATTTGGCCTAAGGGTCAATATTAAAAAAAAAAACTAAGATCACGACATCAGAACCCAAACCCTCTGGGCATATAGAGATGGAAGAAATGGAAGTGGCATCAGATTTTAGAGATGGCCCGAACTGTTCGCCGGCAAGCAGTATCCTGCGAACATCAGCTTTTTGCATTTGTGGTGAACAGCGAACATGTGGCGGGTTTGATTCGCCCCTTATACATTATTATTGAGCTAAACTTTGACCCCTTACCTCACAGTCAGCAGACACATGGCAGCAAATCAGCTAGCATCCCTTCCTGGACCCCCACCCCCCTATCAAAAAGCAGTTGCGGTGGCCCTATTGGATTAATTCTCTGCTGGCTGCTGACTGTTAGTGAGAGAAGGGTCAGACTTGCTGCAGATAGGTACGGAAAGCATTTGCTAGGCCTGTGTTCTTCACTTGCTGTGAAAGCAACCCAAACAGCCCTGTTCAGGGCTAGCACATCGGTATCCTATGTTTTTTTTTTGTGTGTGACACTCCACAGCCCACTGACACCCAGAGCTGTGCACACTACTGCTGTGCTGTTGCCTCATTAAGTTGCAGGCACAGAACCACTCCAGTGCATTCTTATTTCACTGTATTCTGATAGTACTATTGCATTTCT
>NC_090651.1:36556861-36641861 GCF_040937935.1 Hyperolius riggenbachi | reverse complement strand
GTGGAACACCCTCCACTTTGACACCAGGATCCCAAATGTGCATTCCACCATTCTCCGAGCTCAGCTCAAACGAGCGTTGAAGTGTAGCTGCCTGGCATCAAGGCCCCTGTCTGGGTACGGCCGCATCACATGGTTGGACAAGGCGAAGGCCTCGTCCCCCACAAACACATAGGGGTAGGCCGGTGCCCTTGTCCCAGGCCAGGGTCTGTCACCAGGGAGATGCAGTCTGCCTTGCTCCATCCGCTGGCAAAGGGCCGTACGCTGGAAGATTCCAGATTCATTGGAACTTCCGTACGACCCAACATCCACATAGACGAAGTTGTAGTCTGCATCGGCCACTGCCATTAGCACAATGCTAAAGTATTTTTTATAATTAAAATAATGGCTGCCACTCCCCACGGGTTTCTGAATCCGAATGTGTTTGCCGTCCAGCGCGCCAACACAATTTGGAAACTTGCACTGGGTCCAGAAGCGCTGGGTGATCTCCTGCTATTTCTGGGTGTCTGGCACTGGCATATATGTGGACCTCAGTGTTCGCCAAATGATCCTTGAGGTCCTCACAACGATGCCTGAAACCGTGCTCCTCCCAATCCGAAAAGTGACATGTAGCGATGCATAAGTTTGTCCAGTTGAGATGTACCTACAAGAGAAATAATCAAAATCAATTTTTTATGTCTTTGCAGGTGAAAAGTACAAGACACGCTGGCGCAGTATTCGGGACGCCTATGTCAAGTTTCTGCGGCGCAAAGCCGAGAAAGAAAGAAGTGGCAGCGGGGCCTCCAAAAAAAAAGATTACCAATTCTCCCAACAATTGACGTTCCTAAATGCAAGTGTGGAACCAAGAGAGTAAGTACCACTATTGTGACCTAGAACTGAGAAGGCATTGTATATGACGTTGACAGACAACTACCATGACTTTGATTATGTATTGACAAAACAGGCCTCAATTCACAGGGCTTTATCAAACATTTCTTCTTCCTCCGCCAACTGCGGAAGTTCGGCATGGCGCAGGAGATTCTAACATGCTTTTACACTGCCACCATTGAATCTATCCTCTGCTCCGCCATCTTGGTCTGGTACGCGGGAGCCACCGTCAGTGACAGGCACAAATTACAGAGGATCATTAGGTCGGCAGAGAGGACCATTGGGAGACCTCTGCCCCCACTTGACCACCTGTATAACACAAGACTGCGAGCCAGGGCACTGAGGATTGCAAGTGACCTCTCTCACCCTGGGCACTGTTTTTTCACCCCACTTCCACTGGGTCGGAGACTCCGGGCCATCCCTACCAAGACCACCAGACACAAGAACTCTTTCTTCCCGATGGCCATTAGCCTCCTGAACTCCCTTAAAATTCTACCACCCTCTATCAGCGCCCTACCACCTGCACAGGAGCGCCCTACCACCTGCATTAGAGCTGTAGACTTCAGCAGTGTATTTTTGAAAGAGGGATACTGAGCTATATGTATATCTATATCTAATGCTGATTGTATATTGTGTATGTCTATATTTGAGTATGATGTATTACTGTCATTCTAACATTTTTCCTGCCTTCCCTTCTATGTACCGCTCCATTGTGCCAAACCCAATTCCGGGCATGACCCAGTCATGCTTGGCGAAATAAAATGATTCTGATTCTGATTCTGATTTATCGAACACTTTCTCAAACGTTTGCTAATTTGCCTAATGTCGTTTGATAAAGTGTTTGATAAATGTATGACAAAGCTCTGTGCATTTAGGCCACATTGTATGTGAGGTAGTTTGGCAAACCAATATAATATTTTTATCATCGACAGGACTCAAGACAATTTTGAGGAACAAGAGGAGGCAGAGGCTCAGAACACCAAGCGCGTGCGGAACATCAACAAGCGGTGGCACAGCTGCAGCAGATGATGCAGCAGATGCATCAGCAAAGTAGTGAACTCTTGAAACTGCAGGCACACCCGGCATTCCACACAGTCATGTCTCTCCTGCCGTTCTTAGAAAAAGTGCCAAGCAACAACATGATGGCATGCCATTCAAGTGTGCTCGATGCTATAAAACAATACATGGAGACGCCATTGATCCTACCGCCAACATTTAGACATTCTCAACCTGCATTGGTGCCCCCCTGGCAATCTTCATCCCAGTCGTACACTGGCTTCAGAGGCAGTCAATACACACCTCTGCTGTCAGGGTCCAGCACCTCCACGACCAGCACCAAAGACAGCCCCGAGTTCCAGGCAGCACCTCCCATGTTCCCAACAAGTGCTGTAGACCCTAACATTTGACCAAATTTCCTCTTGTTCCTGGACATGGTCCTCTGAATCCCTCTGAACTTTGGAGGAAGGAGACCAGCACGGGGCTTTTGCCAAAACTTTTCCCTGCCCCGTCTCAATCAACCAAGAATCAGAGAGGTTCCGATGACCATGTCCAAGTACTTAGGTTTTTAAAGTGCTTTAAACTTAGGGCCTGGTGTCCCCGAAAGACACCTTGGGCAGCTATGCCCTGCACCTCTGCACAAGCTGTGCCCTCCACCTCTGCCGTTTGTTGTTGTTCCGCACTCTCTAGTTGTTCCTCACCCTTGCAAGTGATCCTTGGAACCTTGGACGAAGGAGACCTGGACAGGGAAGAGGCAAGTCTTTTCCGGCCCTGTCTCCTTCATCCAAGGTTCAGAGGACCGCGTGCAAGTGGTTAGGTTTTTAAAGTACTTAAAGGGGCACTATGGCGAAAAATTGAAAAATGTAAAATAAGTGCAAACATAGACAAATAAGAAGTAAGTTTTTTCCAGAGTAAAATGAGCCATAAATTACTTTTCTCCTATGTTGCTGTCACTTACAGTAGGTAGTAGAAATCTGACAGAAGTGACAGGTTTTAGACTAGTCCATCTCTTCATAGGGGATTCTAAGCAAGGCTTTTATTCTTTATAAAGATATTCCCTAAAAAGGATTTAAACAATGATGCTGGTCAGCCTCCTTGCTTGCTACAGTTTTTTGGCAGTTGGACAGAGCAACTGCCATTCACTAAGTGCTTTTGAAAATAAATAAATCCCTGAGAATCCCCCATGAAGAGATGGACTAGTCCAAAACCTGTCGCTTCTGTCAGATTTTTACTACCCACTGTAAGTGACGGCAATATAGGAGAAAAGTAAGTTATGGCTCATTTTACTCTGGAAAAAACATACTTCTTATTTGTATATGTTTGCACATATTTTAAATTTTACAGTTGTTCGCCATAGTGCCCCTTTAAATTTAGGGCCTGGTGTCCCCCAAAGACACTATACCTGGGTCACAAGAGTGCCTTTCGGGCAGCTATGCCCTGCACTTCTGCACAAGCTATGCCCTGCACCTCTGCCGTTTGTTGTTCTTGTTCCTCACTCTCTAGTTGTTCCTCACCCTTGCACGTGACCCTTGGAACCTTGGACGAAGGAGACCTGGACAGGGAAGAGGCAAGCCTTTTCCAGCCCTGTCTTCTTCATCCAAGGTTCAGAGGACCACGTGCAAGTGGTTAGGTTTTTAAAGTACTTAAATTTAGGGCCTGGTGTCCCCCACAAAGACACTATACCTGGGTCACAAGAGTGCCTTTAGGGCAGCTATACTTATCAAGAGAGACTGCGCTCAGTGTCCTGAATGTTGCTAGTCCAGGCAGCACAGTATACAGAGAAAAATGTTCCCAAAGTAATCCAATCGAAATAGCAGCGCCAACACAGTTCATTCGTGCCTCCACAGGACCTTTAGAGATAAGCAGAAAACAAGAGGGATGCCCTCATAGCGAGTAACACTTTTAACACAACACCCTCAAAAGGGTAGTGCTGGAAAGATCAAGGCTACCACCAGTAGGACAGGAGGATAACACACTCCCCCCCCCCCCCCCGTTTTTCCCTGCTCACCAGATCACTGCTTGGCATATAGCGTGTCAAAATCCCATAAGACGGCTTCTATAAAGCATAGGAAAGACAACCTCTCATAGTGTAATAAGTTTTAATAAGGCTCCCAAGGCCCCGCTAAAAATCCACGTACATAAAAGTTTCTTTAGTAAAAGCATGTCATAGTTACACATCCGATAACGTCTCCGTTCGCCTCCTGCGCGTCCCCGGCTCGTATCCTCTGTGCAGCGTGCGTGCGTCTCCCAAGCTCCGCCCTACGCGTTTCGTCACGGATTGTGACTCATCAGGGGCTGGAGTACGCACGCGTCCCACCGCATTAAGTATGCGTAACCAAGCCCACCCCTCGCAACCCAGCCAACCAGCCTGAGCACTAACTGAAGCCTGGATAACGCAAGAGGCGGGCGGCTCAACTAAACACGCATCCCCTGCATCCCTCCCAACCTAATAGCCACCCCGTAAAAATACTATGATGTATACTACATGTTACGTACCCATTGTCCCACCCTCCACTGCATACTACTACCAGAACAGTATAGGAATAGAAATACATAAGCCATAAACGAATTTTGTATAAAACCTCACTAGTACCTTAGCATATATATGCTATCTGCTGCGTGACATATCATTCAGCACACCTCATCTGCCAGCACATTATACAAACATGCAGATTCCATAGCCCTCCGCGTAAGCTGTGTGCTAACACTTCTTGTTTTACATTACAACTCTATCTCTCCCCATAGTACGTATACATGAATGACCACATACTTAAATACATATACATGGGCTACCACATGTTTAAGGGAGAGCTCCACTCCACCAGTGAATGAGCTAGTCATTAGACAGGAAGCAGTTGATATCAACTTCTATATTTAAGCCTTGTGGGGTCAGTGTATGTAGATTATATATCCATTTAGTTTCCATCTTACATAACTCACGGAGCCTGTTACAACCCCTCCAGTGAAGGTCATCAATAAAACGCCACCATGCAATAATGTCTTGACCACCCCTTGCTATGGCTCTTTCCTCCCATAGCGCCATATATAGGTTATTCTTTGTACACGAATATACCCCACCAGGGGGGGATTGATGCTGTCAAACATTATTTGTCGCTGGAAGGCAATATGCAAGACATACAGATTGAGTTCTTATTGAAACTTTTAAAGTTCGCGCTTGTGAGTAATTACTTTTGGTACAAGGGCGACTTCTACGCGCAGAAATACGGCTGCGCGATGGGGGCATCTTTCGCTCCCTCCCTGGCTAACCTATATATGGCGCTATGGGAGGAAAGAGCCATAGCAAGGGGTGGTCAAGACATTATTGCATGGTGGCGTTTTATTGATGACCTTTTAATTATATGGAATGGTCAGGAATCTGACTTTAGGGAATTTATTGGTGAAATCAATGGTCTTGAATCAAATATACAGCTTACCTTGGAGTGTAGCACAACTGAGATACATTTTTTGGATCTTAATATTTATGTGGATAATGAATTGAAAACCAAATGTTTTTTCAAAAAAACTGACCGGAATGGCTTTATACCAGTGGACAGCTGCCACCATCCAAATTGGGTTAGAGCCATACCCAAGGGGCAGATGATAAGGGTGCGTAGAAATTGTACTAACATCTCTGATTATGACGCACAGGCTGAGGTTTTGAAAAAACGATTCCTGGAGAAAGGGTATAACGAGCCTGCACTTGATAGGACGGTGGAACAGGTACGAAGAATGGAAAGGGATGAACTCATTAGGGGCAATAGGGGAACAGCTAATAAATCACCTAACACCGGCTTTATAAGCGAGTTTAGTTTACAGCATAGGGAAGTTGAGAACATTGTTAAAAAACATTGGCAGGTATTGATGTGTGATCAAACATTGTCTAGGGCTATACCTAATAAACCTGCATTCATATATCGTAGGGCCCCAAACCTAAGGGACAAGTTGGTCCCAAGCTGTGTGGATCCCCCATGTATACAACGGGACAACCTCTGGCAAAAAACAGGGTTTTACCCATGTGGTAGATGCCAGGGATGTAAACTTAATGCAAATAACAAACGCGTGAAATATGAGTTTGAATCCTTTGCAACAAAACAACAATATAAGATAAGGTCATTTATTACCTGCTCAACCAAGTATGTTGTATACTTGTTATGGTGCAAGTGTGGATGCCAATATGTAGGCCGTACCACACGTGAACTAAAGGAGAGAACAGGAGAGCACATATATAAGGCGAAAAGTGGACATGAAAACCACAGCGTATCTGCGCACTATAAGAAACAGCACGCGATATGCAAATTTGTGGTATAGAGAAACTAAGTACACACTGGAGGGGTTGTAACAGGCTCCGTGAGTTATGTAAGATGGAAACTAAATGGATATATAATCTACATACACTGACCCCACAAGGCTTAAATATAATTAAATATTACACTATGAGAGGTTGTCTTTCCTATGCTTTATAGAAGCCGTCTTATGGGATTTTGACACGCTATATGCCAAGCAGTGATCTGGTGAGCAGGGAAAAACGGGGGGGGGGGGGGGGGGGGGGGGGAGTGTGTTATCCTCCTGTCCTACTGGTGGTAGCCTTGATCTTTCCAGCACTACCCTTTTGAGCACAGGGGTGTTGTGTTAAAAGTGTTACTCGCTATGAGGGCATCCCTCTTGTTTTCTGCTTATCTCTAAAGGTCCTGTGGAGGCACGAATGAACTGTGTTGGCGCTGCTATTTCGATTGGATTACTTTAGGGCAGCTATGCCCTGCACCTCTGCACAAGTTAGGTCCTGCACCTCTGCACAAGTTAGGTCCTGCACCTCTGCACAAGTTAGGTCCTGCACCTCTGCACAAGTTAGGTCCTGCACCTCTGCACAAGTTAGGTTCTGCACCTCTGCACAAGTTTTTAGGACCTGCACCTCCGTCGTTTGTTGTTGTTGTTCCTCACCCTTGCACGTGACCCTTGGAACCTTGGACGAAGGAGACCTGGACTTGGAAGAGCCAAGCCTTTTTTTTCTGCCCTGTCTTCTTCATCCAAGGTTCAGAGGACCGCGTGCAAGTGGTTAAATTATTTACATTAGGGCCTGGTGTTCCCCAAAGACACTATACCTGGGTCACAAGAGTGCAAATGTCATACAAATGTTATTTATATTTTGTCTTCCATGTTGGAAGAATGTTTCCATGTTGGAAAGTTTTTTTTTTCAAATTAAAAAAAAATTGGTTTTTACATACCTCAGCGTGATCAGTAGTTGTTCTTGAGGTGTGACTGCTCTCCTGAACGTGGTATCCTTCTTCCGTAGGTCATCCTTCACCATCTCCAAGAGGGTATCAAAGCTGACAGGAGATGGAAAGGAAGAAGCTGTAAAGTTTGCTGTGGGACAAGGTGTTGGGTGGAGGATGGGGGAGGTGTGTTTAGGGGTTTGTGTGTTTTGTGGAGGGTGGGGGTGGTGTGTTTAGCTAGGTATACTGGGGTGTGGGGGTGCGGGTGGGTTGTTTTAGCTAGGTATACAGGGGTGAGGTGTTGTGGGGTGTTTAGGGATGGTGTGTTTAGGTCTGGATACTTACAGGGGTATGTACATCCGGATATAGCTGTAGAACTTCTCAGGGTGTTGTCTCAGGTCCCGGGAGAGGGTCTGGAACTCTCCCTTCCTCTGCCTCCTGGCTAGTAGAGGATGCACCCACCATCTCCTGCGAGGAGCATGCCTTCTCCCCACATAGTAGTATGTAAACACCAAAAAGGAGAGTATTCCCAGATAAAAGGTGTACAAAACCACTGGATCCATGGTCCAAACTGCAGTCTCTGTATACAAGGATGATCTGCACACGTCAAGCTCTCTCCAACAATGACCCCAGCGCTTCTGCTGTCCTCCCAGACCCCTGGAATTTATATAGTGTGTTATCTCTTTAAAAAAACGGAATCTGCATCGCAGCCGTATTCATACCGGACGGAATACGCGTGCAAATGGAGCGGATGCGGACCGGATCCGGATCGGACCCGGATCTGTACCGCACGGTTCCGGTCTGGATCCGGTCCGGATCCGGTCCGGCCATCCGGTCCGTTTGTCAAGAAACGCAAGTGTGAATGGGGCCTTAGGGTCTAAAAGAGGTGCATTTTTTTAGCATGCTTTTAGACAATAAAGCCTGGAAAAAATCACACTGCAGAGAGATCTGCAGCAACCCCAGCACTCACTCACCTCCCTGGGATCCAGTGCTGCAGTTCTCCCTCTGTCCTCCGGGTGGTACTGTAACCATATAGTGAGATTGCCAGCTGTCGTCATGACGACAGATGGCGATTTCACCAGGGGGAAGCAGAACCTTGGAGGAGAGGAAGAAGAATGGCGGCCGACGTCGGGATCCTTCAGGAGGTGAGTAAAAACGCCCACTGTGCACATTGCTGTGCATAGACCTCCAAGTTCAGCTCGGGATAACCGCTGCTAGCTTGTTTTGACCACCCCGAGCTGGACTCGTGATAACCGCTAAGGAGGTTAACGTTAGGCATCGGGGGGGAACTTTTATGGGTAGATGTCAGTGGGGGGGGTTAAGATTAGGCATTGGTGGGGTAAGGTTGCTTGGGGTTAGGCACTGGAGGGAGGTGGTTAGGGTTAGGCATTAAAGGGAGGGGTAGTTAGGGTAGTGATGCTCATCTGAGCTAGGATATCCGAGTTACTCGGATATCCTAGCTCTTTTTTCACTATTCGAGCTCAAATACCGAGCTCGAATAGTATTAGCTATCCGGGCTGTGCTATCCGAGCACACTCGGATAGCAAGCAGCTATCCGGAGATATCCTATAGCTATCCGAGCTCGGATGGCGTCACGAGCTCGGATAGCGTCACGGCAGACGTCACCCCGAGTCCTCACAAGCGAATCAGAGGGCTCCCAGCCCTCTGACAGCCCTCTGACTGCAGTCAATCACAGAGGGGGAGCCTGGCCAAGCCCCCCTCTATAAATACCGGACGCCATCTTGCCTCACTTGTCCTGCTTGCGACTTACTGACTGATTGTACTGAGAGAACTGCTCCAGTGATTTTTGTCTGTGTGCAAGTGCATTTCTATTGTTCTAAACCTAGCGTTTTTACACTCCAACACTTGATATTCAACTGTATTGCTTTGTATTGTAGATAGATGGTATTTTAGGCAGTTTAGGTTGTGTGATTAGGGACTAGGGAGGGAGACTGTCACTGGTGCTGCTGCAGGCCTGCAGCCATCAGCTAGGCCCTGTGCCTAAGCAAGGCAGCCTGCCCTGCTCTGTGCTCTAGTCTCTAGTTACCTTACCTGTGCTCTCACCTGTCCTACTCTACTCCTGTACTACTACTTCTGTGTTAGATAGATTATTGTACTATAGTATTTTGTAGGTAGCAAGGCCCAGCTTTACTGCTATACCTGTCCTGCTGTATCTGCTCTCTGTAATCTAGTCACACCTGTTGTATTATTTAGCTAGATTCTTTTATTGTTTAGTTAGTAGTACTGTAGTGTACTCTAGTCTGTGTATAGGGACCGTCTGTCACCGCATTACCTAGGGTCTTTGTGTGCGCAGTGCACGTCCACGCTGTCCGCACCCTCTCGTTAGTGCTACAACCGTCCTATTGTTTATATTACTGCTATTGTGTATTAACTGACTATACTGTACTGTAGTCTGTGTATAGGGACACCGTCAGTCAGCGTCAGCTAGGGTCTTTGTGTGCGCACTGCGCACTCTCTCGTTGGCGCTACACCGATCTCTGCTGTAGAGTACAACACCTGTCCGTCACCTCACACACCCACCACCACCAGTCCCACCCCATTAAAGTACCCCACTTGTCCCACTCGCCTTTACATACATACGTTTTTTGTTTTTCATTTGTATAATATTAAAAATATACAATGTCTGGCACTGGCAGCCGCGGTTTGGACAGGGGCAGCAAGGGCAGCAAGGGCATCGCCAAGAGAGGAGGTCGTGGGGGTGGCAGCCGCGCCACCACCACCATGCGCAGTTCTGCGTCTGCACCAGTGGCTGTTCCGCCATTAGCCACTGGCCGTGGACGCCTTGGCCGCCCAAAAGCTGGGAGTCACGCTGCAGAGACACAGCAGCAGCAGCAGCGTGTGGCGCAGATGTTCCTCCCACCGCCAGGTCGTAGCCGTCCTATTGAGGAGAAGGATGCAGACGCTGTGGTGGAACTGATGGTGGATGAGCAGGCCACAATTAGCTCTGGAACCGAGTCCTCCACCCCCGTCACCACTCCTGTTCGCAAGAGCAGCAGCAGCCGGCCAGCACTGCCTGGGGAGGAGGAGGAGTGCAGTTCTCCAGCCCCAGCGGGCGACACCAGCACCCTGTCACTCAGCACCTTCTTATCCCCAAGCACAGCGGGGTTATAGAGTGCTGTTGCGGCAGAATTGGAGGAGGAAGGAATGCTGATGGGCACTTTGGGGGATGATGCTTTGGACAGTCAGACAGTGGTGACTGTCCATCCGCCCATGCATACAGAAGGGGAGTTTGGGAGATCCCAGCAGGACATGTTTGCGGAGGGGGAGGATGATGATGACAGGGTGAAGGACAGAGACTGGGTGCCAGGTCCTGGGAGTGGGGGTGTCATCAGCTCTGAGGAGGAGGAGGATGCGTCTGTGGGCATTGCTAGAAGGATCAGCATCGCAGGCATGGGCAGGATCACAAGTGGGCAGGCCAGACAGCGTGCTGATCAGGAGACGAGTTCTGCCAGTGCCACCACCAGCCGCACTAAGAACCCCCCCCCCCCCCCCAACCACCACAGGGAGACCAGCGGCAGCAACACCTTCCAGCCGAAGGAGCAACTTCACCTCCCCAATATGGAATTTTTTCACCCTGCCATATTTGGAGTGCAAGTATGCCACCTGCAACCGGGTCCATCTGAAAATGGCGCAGGGAGAAAAATGGCGCACCGTTCTGCCGATAAATGTATCATAAAACGAAATTTACTGTTTTAATGTAAATACATTAAAACGGTAAATAGCGTTTTATGATACATTTATTGCAGAGTGGTGCTCCATGAAAAAATACAGGGGGCTGCTAGTATAGGCAACGGGGGTCGGGGAAGAGAGAAGCAGCGGGGGTCGGCTGGGGTCGGGGCAGAGAGAGGCGGCTGGGGTCGGGGCAGAGAGAGGCAGCTGGGGTCGGGGAAGAGAGAGGCAGCGGGGGTCGGGGCAGAGAGAGGCAGCGGGACACTGGAGGGCAAAGGCATCAGGGGAGGATATGTGCAGAGACATACATTACCTTGTCCTGGGCAGCCGATCGCTCCTTCCCTCTGCTCCTGCACTTCTTCCATTTGTTTGCTGTAGTCCTGCAGCCGGCCAATCACCATGCGGAGACTGAAGCTATATGGTGATTGGCCGGCTGCAGCACTACAGCAAACAAATGGAAGAAGTGCAGGAGCGGAGGGAAGGAGCGATCGGCTGCCCAGGACAAGGTAATGTATGTCTCTGCACACATCCTCCCCTGATGCCTTTGCCCTCCAGTGTCCCGCTGCCTCTCTCTGTCCCGACCCGTCCTGCCTCTCTCTGCCCCGACCCCAGCTGCCTCTCTCTGCCCCGACCTCCGCTGCCTCTCTCTGCCCCGACCCCCGCTGCCTCTCTCTGCCCCGACCCCCGCTGCCTCTCTCTGCCCCGAGCCCCGCTGCCTCTCTCTGCCCCTACCCCCGCCGACCCTAGCTGCCTCTCTCTGCCCCGACCCCCGCTGCCTCTCTGCCCGACCCCAGCTGCCTCTCTCTGCCCGACCCCCGCTGCCTCTCTCTGCCCCGACCCCCGCTGCCTCTCTCTGCCCCGACCCCAGCCGACCTCAGCTGCCTCTCTCTGCCCCGACCCCCGCTGCCTCTCTCTGCCCCGAGCCCCGCTGCCTCTCTCTGCCGCGAACCCCGCTGCCTCTTTCCTCCCTCTGCATTTGTGAACACTTATAACGCTAAGCGTTATAAGTGTAAGGCACACTGCCTGCGCCATTTTTTAACACTTATAACGCTAAATAGCGTTATATAATGTAAGTGTATGCGGCGCCCTTTTCACTCCCCTGGCGCTGTGCGCCATTTTTAATTGTCACGCCTGCAACCAGTGCCGCAAGCAGCTCAGCAGAGGGAAGGAGCCCTCTGCGTTTGGCACCACCTCTCTGGTCAACCATCTTGCAGGGAAACACTTTCACGAGCATGAGGAGTTCGTGAAGTTGAAGGAAGCTGGCAGTGGCAGTGGCAGACCCGCCACCACTGCGAAGCCGTCGGCAGCAGCCACCCGCCCTCCTCCACCTCCTCCAGCAGCACCAGCAGGAGTTTTTCAGAGACGCACTGCTCCTCCTCCCTCTGCAACTCCTGCCGCCGACACTGAGGCCTGTTCTGGCAGCCAGTCCTCAGTGGCCTCCTCTGCTCCCTCCAGTGATTCCCGTGCTAGCAAAAGGCGTCGCCAGACCCTGCTCAGCGACACCTTCCAGGGGGTGGTCAGGGTTCTGCCTCCCAGCAGCCATCGCGTGCGTCAGCTGAACGGCTTGCTGGCACGGGCCATGTGCTCCCAACTCCTGCCTTATTCCCTTGTGCAGGAGGGGAGTGACATGCGTGCGCTCCTGATGTGCGCAGCCCCCGATTGGCCAATCCCCAGCCGACATTATTTTTCGCGCACGGCCATCCCTGCACTTTACCGCTCTGTGATGGCCAATGTCGGGAGAGGGATGGATCACGCGGTGGGTCAACGGGTCCACGTCACCATGGACTCGTGGAGCAGCCGGTTTGGGACAGGCCGCTATCTGTCCTTCACCGCGCATTGGGTCAGCTTGGTGGAAGGGGGTGAGGAGGGGGGAGCAGCATCGGGCACTGTCAGAGCAGCAGCAGCAACAACGCAGTGGGTGGTGCCACCATGCAGGGTCAGTGGAATTGCAGCAGGTTCCTCTGATCCGCTTCCATCCTCCCCCACACCAGCCCAAACCCCCCGCCTCAGCAGCAGCGTGAAGCCCCGCCACTGCCAAGCGCTGCTGGAATTAGTCAGCCTGGGGAAGACCAAACTGACGGCGAACCATGTCCTGGCCAAACTCCGAGAGCAGGAGAGGAGTTAGCTGACCCCCAGAGGCCTCAGAGTCGGAGAGGTGGTGTCCGACAATGGGGCAAACCTTGTTGCTGCCATCAACAAGGGAGACCTGACCCACATCCCCTGCCTGGCGCACGTCCTGAACCTGGTAGTCCAAAAGTTCCTGTGGACCTACCAGGGGATGGACCGACTCCTTGAGGCAGCAAGGAAGGTTGTGCGTCACTTCCGGCACTCGCCTGCAGCCGTAGCGAGCCTGGAAGAGCAGGCATGGTCGGAATAGCCCATTTCCGTTTCCGTCACAATTCCGCATTCCGTCATATAGAAATTCCGTTACCGTTCCATTCCGACGGTATACCGGGGTAATTCCGCTTAAGTCGGAATTCCGCCGGAAAAATTTTACAATTCTCTCTCTCTCTCTCTCTCTCTCTCTCTCTCCATCCCTCCATCCCTCCATCCCTCCATCCCTCCATCCCTCCATCCCTCCATCCCTCCATCCCTCCATCCCTCCATCCCTCGCAGTAGGGAATTGCAGATTTTCAAAACAGCTTATATACCATAGCTGGGATTTGAACCCAGAACCTAGTGTGTAGTAGGTATGTGTCTTAACCTCTAGACCATGACCCACACTACATGTTAAAGCTGGCGGTAGCATAAACCATACTTCCATTATGATCAATTCGATAGAAAAAGTAGCATGATTAAGGATTTGTACTTTTTGAAAAGCATGCCTATATACCATAGCTGGGATTTGAACCCAGGACCTAGTGTGTAGTAGGTATCTGTCTTAACCTCTAGACCATGACCCACACTGCATAGTAGTAGGTACCTGTCTTACCCACTAGTAAGGGAGAGGCTGCAGCCTCAGGGCGCAGTGTAGGAGGGGGTGCACAATTCATTCAGCTGTCATTCCCAATTGTGTTTGAAGCAGAAAGAAATAAGAAAAGGTGATACATGGCAGCGACTGCAAGCCAGATAAGTAGAGATTAAGGTGTTGGGGGTGGGGGGGGGGGGGCCCTGGGGCACCTCTTAGTGTAATAGCAATCAGTGTGTGACGGGTGGGAGGGATGGGGGGGCGCACTTTGCTGTCTCAGCCTTGGGTGCTGAAGGACCTTGTCCCACCTCTGACCACACTACATGCTAAAGCCTGGCCCTGAGTGTGGTTGATGGTCTAGAGCAGTGGTCCTCAAACTAAGGCCCGCAGGCCGAATGTGGCCCCCTAAGGCTTTCTTACCGGCCCCCCACACAGAAAATGTATTGCTTATAAATGCAGTCAGCTACATCTTTAAATATTGGTGGTCCACATATGGAATAGCAGTGCAGCACCCCCCATCCACATGGAAGCCAGAAAGTACAAATCCTTAATCATGCTACTTTTTCTATCGAATTGATCATAATGGAAGTATGGTTTATGCTACCGCCAGCTTTAGCATGTAGTGTGGGTCATGGTCTAGAGGTTAAGACAGATACCTATTATACACTAGGTCCTTGGTTCAAATCCCAGCTATGGTATATAGGCATGCTTTTCAAAAAGTACAAATCCTTAATCATGCTACTTTTTCTATCGAATTGATCATAATGGAAGTATGGTTTAATGGTTTATGCTACCGCCAGCTTTAGCATGTAGTGTGGGTCATGGTCTAGAGGTTAAGACAGATACCTACTATACACTAGGTCTTTGGTTCAAATCCCAGCTATGGTATATAGGCATGCTTTTCAAAAAGTACAAATCCTTAATCATGCTACTTTTTCTATCGAATTGATCATAATGGAAGTATGGTTTATGCTACCGCCAGCTTTAGCATGTAGTGTGGGTCATGGTCTAGAGGTTAAGACAGATACCTACTATACACAAGGTCCTTGGTTCAAATCCCAGCTATGGTATATAGGCATGCTTTTCAAAAAGTACAAATCCTTAATCATGCTACTTTTTCTATCGAATTGATCATAATGGAAGTATGGTTTAATGGTTTATGCTACCGCCAGCTTTAGCATGTAGTGTGGGTCATGGTCTAGAGGTTAAGACAGATACCTACTATACACTAGGTCCTTGGTTCAAATCCCAGCTATGGTATATAGGCATGCTTTTCAAAAAGTACAAATCCTTAATCATGCTACTTTTTCTATCGAATTGATCATAATGGAAGTATGGTTTATGCTACCGCCAGCTTTAGCATGTAGTGTGGGTCATGGTCTAGAGGTTAAGACAGATACCTACTATACACAAGGTCCTTGGTTCAAATCCCAGCTATGGTATATAGGCATGCTTTTCAAAAAGTACAAATCCTTAATCATGCTACTTTTTCTATCGAATTGATCATAATGGAAGTATGGTTTAATGGTTTATGCTACCGCCAGCTTTAGCATGTAGTGTGGGTCATGGTCTAGAGGTTAAGACAGATACCTACTATACACTAGGTCCTTGGTTCAAATCCCAGCTATGGTATATAGGCATGCTTTTCAAAAAGTACAAATCCTTAATCATGCTACTTTTTCTATCGAATTGATCATAATGGAAGTATGGTTTATGCTACCGCCAGCTTTAGCATGTAGTGTGGGTCATGGTCTAGAGGTTAAGACAGATACCTACTATACACAAGGTCCTTGGTTCAAATCCCAGCTATGGTATATAGGCATGCTTTTCAAAAAGTACAAATCCTTAATCATGCTACTTTTTCTATCGAATTGATCATAATGGAAGTATGGTTTATGCTACCGCCAGCTTTAACATGTAGTGTGGGTCATGGTCTAGAGGTTAAGACACATACCTACTACACACTAGGTTCTGGGTTCAAATCCCAGCTATGGTATATAAGCTATTTTGAAAATCTGCAATTCCCTACTGCATGGGATGGATGAGGAGGAGGAGAGAGAGATTTTTGTACTATTCCGGAAAATTCCGTCGGAATTATAAAATTTCCGCAGAATTCCATTTGAGAGGTATAGGAATTCCGATTGACTACCGGAATCGGAATTAACCTAATTCCGGCCGGAATCACGGAATTTATAATTCCGCGGAATTTTCCGAGCATCCCTATGGAAGAGGTGCAGAAGGAGCTGCACCTGCCACAGCACCGGCTCATGCTCGATGTTCCAACTCGCTGGAACTCCACCCTGGCGATGTTAGAGCGTCTGGTTGAACAGAGGCAGGCTGTCAGCCAGTAAGTTGCACGAGCAACAGTTGCCTCCATCACTGCAACTGGGCATGCCGCCACCAACCTCCCATCCATCATCTCCACGGAGGACTGGGGGCACATGCAGCAGCTGTGCTCAGTGTTGGCACCCTTCCTGCAGGCCACCAACATGGTAAGCAGGGACAATGCAATGGTGTGTGAGTGGGTGCCCATGGTGTGTGTGTTGGACAGGGCCCTGTATGCACTGCTGGAAGAGGGAGCGGCAGCCTTGGACCAGCAGGAGCTGCAGGCAGCTTCACAGGCCACCTCTGAGGAGGAGGGCTCGGAGTTGGTGGATGTCCCTGACCTTGCTGCTGATGAGGGGGAGCAGCAGAGCGCAGCTGGACTGGTGCGGGGGTGGAGAGAGGATGAGGTGGAGGAGGCAGAGGAAGAGGACAGCACTGTCAGCAGACGTGGCCAAACTCTTCCCAATGGCAGCGCACATGCTGAGGTGCCTGTGCAAGGACCCAAGGGTGATCCAGATGAAGAAGAGGGAGGACATCTGGATCTGCATGATGCTGGACCCACGTCTGAAGGGTAAGCTCAGCCAGTTCCTGCCTGCAGGAGGAGACCATGCGCAACAAATGAGGGATTTGCAGCTGTCCCTTGTTGAGCGCTTGGAGGAAGCCTTCCCTCAGACATCCACCATAACTGTCCAGCCAGCACAGAGGCAGCAGCAGGTGCCTGCATCCACCAGCAGCAAGTGCACGCGCACCACAGACCTGCTGTCTCTGACCAAAGAGCTCTACATGAGTGTAGAGCTGCCAAGGACTAGAGAGGAGGTGCCTGCAGCAGCATCCTTCTCCAGTCACAGGCAGCGCTTGACCCGCATGGTGGCTGACTACATGGGGTCCTTCAGCGGGCTTGACAGCGTGGCCCCTGTTGATCCCATGGAGTATTGGGTCAAGCACCTGCCGATCTGGAGCGAGCTTGCGCAGTACGCCCTGGAAGTGCTCTCCTGCCCCCCTTCCAGCGTACTGTCAGAGCGTTGCTTCAGTGCAGCCGGTGGAGTCGTCACTGAGAAGCGATCTCGTCTGTCTCACAAGTCTGTGGACAGACTGACGTTTCTCAAAATGAACCAGGCTTGGGTGGAAGGCGAATTCATGGCCCCTGTTGTCGGCAAGAGGGGGACATGAAGTGACGACTAGCACACACAGATACACCTGCTGCTGCTGCTATTGTATTTCATCCTGCTGTCTGTGTCTCCACTGCCAGGGAACACATTACAAGGTGCTGCTGCCCACGCGCCACCAGCTATTACGCTCAACAACAGCTGCATTAATTTGAAAAAAAAATTGTAATTATTTAAGAGGTGTCCAGGTTGAAAACTGTGCTGTCCCAATTGTGTATTGGACACAATGTGAGCTTCACGACCGCTGTCTGGAACCTCATGCTGACTGTTCATTTATGGCCCTGGAACCACCGCTAGGACCCAGGGCCTTCTATGTCTCACTGCCTGCCCTCCTGCCTGCTGCCAAATGCCAGTCTGCCACACACTTATCCTCCTCACGGTGCCTGCTGTTATATTTCCTCCTGCTGTCTGTGTCTCTTCTCCACTGCCAGGGAACACATTACAAGGTGCTGCTGCCCATGCGCCACCAGCTATTATGCTCAACAATAGCTGCATTAATTTGAAAAAAAAAACAAAAAAATTGTAATTATTTAAGAGGTGTCCGGGTTGAAAACTGTGCTGTCCCAATTGTGTATTGGACACAATGTGGGCTTCACGACCGCTGTCTGGAACCTCATGCTGTTCATTTACGGCCCTGGAACCACCGCTAGGACCCAGGGCCTACTATGTCTCGCTGCCTGCCCTCCTGCCTGCTGCAAAATGCCAGTCTGCCACACACTTATCCTTCTCACGCTGCCTGCTGTTATATTTCCTCCTGCTGTCTGTGTCTTCTTTCCACTGCCAGGGAACACATTACAAGGTGCTGCTGCCTATGCGCCACCAGCTATTATGCTCAACAATAGCTGCATTAATTTGAAAAAAAAAAGTGGTAATTATTTAAGAGGTGTTCGGGTTGAAAACTGTGCTGTCCCAATTGTGTATTGGACACAATGTGGGCTTCACGACCGCTGTCTGGAACCTCATGCTGTTCATTTACGGCCCTGGAACCACCGCTAGGACCCAGGGCCTACTATGTCTCGCTGCCTGCCCTCCTGCCTGCTGCCAAATGCCAGTCTGCCACACACTTATCCTCCTCACGCTGCCTGCTGTTATATTTCCTCCTGCTGTCTGTGTCTCCTCTCCACTGCCAGGGAACACATTACAAGGTGCTGCTGCCCATGCGCCTAGAGATGAGCGTAATGACCTAATTACGATTTTGCGAAATTTCGCGTAATTAGTGTAATTACGATTATGGCCGTAAGTACATAATCGTAATGAAGAAGGATTTCGCGAAATTTCGCGTAAGCGTAATTTTCGCGTAATTTTCGCATTACAGTCGTATCATGCCGTAATTTCGCATTAAACGCTACCGTAATTTCGCGTTAAACCGTAACGCTCCGTATAATATAAAAAAGCCGCCGACTTTAAGGGTTAATAGCAAAGCCCCCTTAAATGCTAAGAGCCTCAAATTTGGAGAATATATTAAGGAGATCAGGAGGAATAAGAGGAAAAATTTTTTTTCAAAAAGACCTTATAGTTTTTGAGAAAATCGATGTTAAAGTTTCAAAGGAAAAATGTAAACATTTAAAAACCTGCCGACTTTAACGGTTAATAGCAAAGCCTGCTTAAAGTTTAGGAACACCAAATTCCCAGGGTATATTAAGGGGATCAGTGGGAATAAGAGGAAAAAAATTTTTTTCAAAAAGACCTTATAGTTTTTGAGAAAATCGATTTTTAAGTTTCAAGGGCGAAAATGTCTTTTAAATGCGGAAAATGTCAGTTTTTTTTGCACAGGTAACAATAGTGTATTATTTTCATAGATTCCCCCAAGTGGGAAGAGTTTTACGTACTTCGTTCTGAGTGTGGGAAATATAAAAAAAAAACGACGTGGGGTCCCCCCTCCCAGACCTCTTTAACCCCTTGTCCCCCATGCAGGCTGGGATAGCCAGAATGCGGAGCACCGGCCGCGTGGGGCTCCGCACCCTGACTACACCAGCCCGCATGGTCCATGGATCGGGGGGTCTCGGAAGGGGAGGGGCAGCCAAGCTTTCCCCTCCCCCTCCGAGCCCTTGTCCAATCCAAGGACAAGGGGCTCTTCTCCACCTCCGATGGGCGGTGGAGGTGGAGGCCGCGATTTCCTGGGTGGGGGGTTCATGGTGGAATCTGGGAGTCCCCTTTAAAAAGGGGTCCCCCAGATGCCCACCCCCCTCCCAGGAGAAATGAGTATAGAGGTACTTGTAGTACCCCTTACCCATTTCCTTTAAGAGTTAAAAGTAAATAAACACACAAACACATAGAAAAAGTATTTTAATTGAACAAAAAACATAACCACGAAAAAAGTCCTTTAATATTCTTAATTAACCATTAATACTTACCTGTCCCTTTAAATAAATGATCCCACGCAATATCCTCGGAAATGTTCTATCAGTTACAATGTAACAAAGTTATTATGTAACAACTTTGTTACATTGTAACTACGCCGCACCCGACGCCACTCGCCGCTCAGCCGCCGCATACGCGTCCGTGCAGGACGCTAAGTCCCCGCAGCTCCCGCTGTCCACCCCGCCCACATCTGTCACCCACATGTCACCCACATGTGGGTGACATGTGGGTGACATGTGGGAGAGGCGGGGAGGACAGCGGAGCCGGCGGGGACTTAGCGTCCTGCACGGACCCGACAGAGCTCTGAGCTATATAGCTCAGAGCTCTGAGAAGCATCTTTGTATTTGGGCTCCAAGGAGCCCCATTGGTCCTTAGCAGACCAATGGGGTTCCTTCAAATCAGAAGGAACCCCATTGGTCTGCTAAGGACCAATGGGGCTCCTTGGAGCCCAAATACAAAGATGCTTTTGAGAGCTCTGAGCTATATAGCTCAGAGCTCTGTCGGGTCCTGCAGCGCAGACGCGGTGGCGGCGGCGGCGGTGAGTGACGTCGGGTGCGGCGTAGTTACAATGTAACAAAGTTGTTATATTGTAATAACTTTGTTACATTGTAACTGATAGAACATTTCCGAGGATATTGCGTGGGATCATTTATTTAAAGGGACAGGTAAGTATTAATGGTTAATTAAGAATATTAAAGGACTTTTTTCGTGGTTATGTTTTTTGTTCAATTAAAATACTTTTTCTATGTGTTTGTGTGTTTATTTACTTTTAACTCTTAAAGGAAATGGGTAAGGGGTACTACAAGTACCTCTACACTCATTTCTCCTGGGAGGGGGGTGGGCATCTGGGGGACCCCTTTTTAAAGGGGGCTCCCAGATTCCACCATGAACCCCCCACCCAGGAAATCGCGGCCTCCACCTCCACCGCCCATCGGAGGTGGAGAAGAGCCCCTTGTCCTTGGATTGGACAAGGGCTCGGAGGGGGAGGGGAAAGCTTGGCTGCCCCTCCCCTTCCGAGACCCCCCAATCCATGGACCATGCGGGCTGGTATAGTCAGGGTGCGGAGCCCCACGCGGCCGGTGCTCCGCATTCTGGCTATCCCAGCCTGCATGGGGGACAAGGGGTTAAAGAGGTCTGGGAGGGGGGACCCCACGTCGTTTTTTTTTTTATATTTCCCACACTCAGAACGAAGTAAGTAAAACTCTTCCCACTTGGGAGAATCTATGAAAATAATACACTATTGTTACCTGTGCAAAAAAAACTGACATTTTCCGCATTTAAAAGACATTTTTGCCCTTGAAACTTAAAAATCGATTTTCTCAAAAACTATAAGGTCTTTTTGAAAAAAAATGTTTTCCTCTTATTCCCACTGATCCCCTTAATATACCCTAGGAATTTGGTGTTCCTAAACTTTAAGCAGGCTTTGCTATTAACCGTTAAAGTCGGCGGGTTTTTAAATGTATACATTTTTACTTTGAAACTTTAACATCGATTTTCTCAAAAACTATAAGGTCTTTTTGAAAAAAAAATTTTTCCTCTTATTCCTCCTGATCTCCTTAATATATTCTCCAAATTTGAGGCTCTTAGCATTTAAGGGGGCTTTGCTATTAACCCTCAAAGTCGGCGGCTTTTTTATATTATACGGAGCGTTACGGTTTAACGCGAAATTACGGTAGCGTTTAATGCGAAATTACGGCATGAACGAAACGCGAAATTTCGCATTGAAAATTACGCTTACGGTATTTTCAATTACGATTTTAATGGCAATTTCGCTACGCTAATTTCGCATCGTAATCGCAAATTTCGCATGCGTAATTATAGTAATGCGAAATTACGAAAATTTCAGCTCAACTCTACATGCGCCACCAGCTATTGCGCTTAACAATAGCTGCATTAATTTGAAAAAAAAAATTGTAATTATTTAAGAGGTGTCCGGGTTGAAAACTGTGCTGTCCCAATTGTGTATTGGACACAATGTGGGCTTCACGACCGCTGTCTGGAACCTCATGCTGTTCATTTACGGCCCTGGAACCACCGCTAGGACCCAGGGCCTACTATGTCTCGCTGCCTGCCCTCCTGCCTGCTGCCAAATGCCAGTCTGCCACACACTTATCCTCCTCATGCTGCCTGCTGTTATATTTCCTCCTGCTGTCTGTGTCTCCTCTCCACTGCCAGGGAACACATTACAAGGTGCTGCTGCCCATGCGCCACCAGCTTTTACGCTCAACAATAGCTGCATTAATTTGAAAAAAAAACAAAAAAAATTGTAATTATTTAACCACTTGCTGACCAGGGGATATTACAGTGATCTGTGCTGCGTGGGCTCTACAGCCAGCAGCACCAATCAGGAGTGCAGCAGGGCGATCGGACTACCCCCCTTTTTACCCCACTAGGGGGATGTCCTGCTGGGGGGTCTGATCGCCGCCGGCTGCATTTGCTTAGTGGGGGGGGGGCTCTTCAAAGCCCCCCTCCGCAGCGTTCTCCGCCGTCTCGCCGCTCCCTCCCTCTCCCTTCCCCTGTGAGCTGCGCAGGACGGATTTCTGTCCTGCGCATTAAAGGATAGGCTTCAGCCTATCATATGTCGGCGATCCCCGGCCAATCAGAGGCCGGGGATCGCCGATCTGCCTTACGGCGCTGCTGCGCAGCAGCGCCGTATGATGTAAACAGCGGGTATTTCTTCCCCGCCTGTTTACATTTTGCCACCCTCCGTGAACTGACATGGAAAGGCCCCATGGTAACCCGCAGACGACCAGTTTACGCCAATCGGCGTTAGCTGGTCGTCAAGAGGTTAAGAGGTGTCCGGGTTGAAAACTTTGCTGTCCCAATTGTGTATTGGACACAATGTGGGCTTCACGACCACTGTCTGGAACCTCATGCTGTTCATTTACGGCCCTGGAACCACCGCTAGGACCCAGGGCCTATTATGTCAGTCACATCACACTGCCTGACACACACTACTCCTCCTCCTGTAGCTGCATTGAGCTTCTGCTGTCTGTGTGCTGCTAGTACCACTGCCAGGGAGAACAGAAGAAGAACTACTTTCTGCTGCCACCCACTCTCCTACCAGCTATTGCCACACTACAATAGCTGCAACTACTTCCTCCTCCTGCTGATGTCTGTGTTTTACCACCGCCAGGGTACACAGAAAAAGGCGCTGTGGCTTGCAATGTGCCACTAGTACCTATTATGCCATCAACACAAATATAACTATGGTGTTATTAAAATAAAATATTTCCACAAATGAAGTAAAAAAAAAAATTACAAAATAAAGGAAAACCAAGACACATAATATAGAAGAAGAAGAAGAAGAAGATATAGAAGAAGAAGAAGATATAGAAGAAGAAGAAAAAGAAGAAGATATAGAAGAAGAAGAAAAAGAAGATATAGAAGAAGAAGAAGAAGATATAGAAGAAGATGATGAAGACTTCCAACTTACAACCATTTTGGACACACCTTCTCATGCAAACACTTTTCATGAAGTTAATTTACTATTTTTGATACCTTTTTTATTACTACTGCATCACCACATAATCACTTGATGTTTTTCTTCATAAAAAAAGGTGGTTTCATGCATCATTGACCTCCAATACAAGTTTTAAAAGCTATTTAAGGCCATCTCGAATATTTTACTCGAATACAGAATCGGATAGTGAAGTCGGATATCCGAGGTCGAATCGGATATTCAATTAACTCGAATATCAAACTTCGAGTGAATTCGGATAGTTTACTATCCGAATTCGACCAAACTCGAATAGGATAATGAGGTATCCGATCAACACTAAGTTAGGGTTTGGCACCTACAGGAGGGTGGTTAGGGTTAGGCATCGGAAGGGAGTTGGTTAGGGTTAGGCATCGGTAGAGGGAGGGTTCTGTGTGAGAATAGGGTTAGGTTGCACCCACTTTTATGAGTAGATGTCAGTGGGGGGGGGTTAAGGTTAGGCATTGGTGGGGTGGGGTTGCTTGGGGTTAGGCACTGGAGGAAGGTGGTTAGGGTCCGGCATTAAAGGGAGGGGTAGTTAGGGTTTGGCACCTACAGGAGGGTGGTTAGGGTTAGGCATCGGAAGGGAGTTGGTTAGGGTTAGGCATCGGTAGAGGGAGGGTTCTGTGTGAGAATAGGGTTAGGTTTAGCTGTAGTAAAATATCAGTTTAATTTACTGACATTTTACTATTGGAATTAGCATTGCAAAGTAGTATAATATTGGTAAATTTAACCGATATCCTACTAGCAGTTATATTGGGCGCACAGATTTCCGAGGGCCCTTTTTGCATGTACGAAGATAACGTACCAAACTTACTAAACACATAGCAATACTAAAACAAAAGAAGCGATCTGATTGCTTGCTGTGGAGCGCCATTGTTAAAATCCCTTATTTATTTGACTGATCATCTCAGCTCATAAAAGTAGCCCATCCACATTTCTCGAGGCCCAATTAAAAGATTAGCTGAATTAAAAGGCCAGGAGACAATGCACATAAAGTTATCGCAAGTGCCATTGCCGCGCACTTAAAAAACATTAGGCTTTCATGTGTCACCGCGACAGAATACCCTGAGCGAGTTGCTCTAGTGTCAGGCTGCTGCTCCAATCTACGCATACGAGAGAGATGAGATTGAGGCAATGAGCACAAAGCGCAAATACTCTGCTGCAATTAGCATTGTGAAGTGCTCTCGCGCACAAGTGGGATGGAAGGTTTGCTGAGTGATGTCTCCTGTTGTTAGAGTCCCTTTATTAAAAAAAGAGAAGAAAAAAATCTACAAAAGAAGTGGAAATCAGTCAATCAGCACCCTTCCTTATTTGTATAGCTGAACACATAGGCGTAAAGTTTGAAGAGATAAACTTTGACGGAACCCTATGAATTCATTAGCATATCTCACCGAACAAGGATTCTCCTTCTGTATCAGAGCTATTTTCACCTGTCAGCACTCCTCCCATTCATTTGCCAATAACTTTATAGCTATTTATCATGATGAACTGATCTATATCTTGTTTATTTTTCAACACCAATTAGGCTTTCTTTGGATGGTACATTTTGCTAATAATTATTTCATTCTAAATGCATTTTAATGGTTATAATAAGAAAAACATGGAGAAAATTCATTATTTCGCAATTTTTGGCCATTAAAGTTTTAAAATAAAACATCCTACTGTGGATAAAAGCCACGCTTTTTATTTTCCCATTTGTCCTGTTTATTGCAACGTTTAAAACATTTCCCTGGTACAATGTATGGCGCCAATATTATATTTTGAACTAAAGGTGCATTTTTTTCCGTTTGTGTCCATCACTAATTACAAGCCCATATAGGCAAAAAGAACAGTAATATACACTCATGATATACATATTAAAAAAAAGTTCAGTCCCTAAGGAAACTATTTATGTATTTTTTTTAATTGTCATTTTTTTTTTAAATGCTAATGTTTAATTTGGGTAACTATGAGTGAGTGGGGAAGGGGGGTTAATTTTAAAGGATACCCAAGGTGACATGTGAGATGATGAGATAGACATGTGTATGTACAGTGCTTAGCACACAAATAACTATTATTCCTTGTTTTTATTTCTCTGCCTGAACGAGTTAAACATCAGGTGTGTAAGTGGCAGTTCCTGTCTGAGTAAAGACTGGGTCAGACAACTGCGTTCACATTTATTGATCTCCCCTCCAACGATAGGCGGCGATTACTATCGCGGGAGCGAGTGGTGGCCGTCGGATTCAATAGAAGAAGTCCCTGAGCACTCAACTGAAGACCTGCGGGACGTAGATATACTGTCTCAAATTACACAAGTGGTTAAACTTTCAGTTCATGTCACACCCAGGTTATTCATAAGCGAGCCTGTTTTTAATTTAGTTAGAGGTAGGGCCCTTCCCGCAGAGGATGACCTCCTCATGGTGGGAGGGTCAAGCACTTGATAATTTTGCATGCTAGCTATTATGGAAACCAACATCCTCCAATGGTAAGTTGTTGCATCTTATTTGAATGCAAGGTGTGCATGTTGTCTGTTAGTAGGCTCTGCACACTCATGCAGCTAGTCAATTGGATGCCTTTTGTCTTTTGCCTTTCGGCTCCGGTAAAAAGTGAAGGTGCAGTGGGTAGGAAGGCATAATCAAATACTTACCGCACCTCCCGTTCCCCTCCGTCAATCGCCGTTCTCCTCTACTCCTTGGCGACTCCAAACCTGGACATACTGTGCCGCGCATGCACAGTATGTCCGTTCTGCTCCCCTGTGGCTCGCTCCTGCGTCCCCAATCAGCACGCAAGCTGGGATGCAGAGGCGAGCGTGCTTCTGTCCTGTGACATCATTACGCTGCCACAGGGGAGCAGAATGGACATACTGCACAGGTGCAGCGCAGTATGCCCAATGTGTCGAGGAGAACGGAACTGAGCGGAGAACGGCGACTGACGTAGGGGAATGCGAGGTAAGTATTTGATTATTGCCCCCCTACCCAGTACAGCTTCACTTTTTACCAGAGCCTCTCACCTCTGGTATCCTTTAAGTAGAGCTGCCTTTCTCTGCGGCGTACAAAGCACAAATACTCTGCTGCAATTAGCATTGTTAAGTGCTCTCGCGTACAAGTGGAATGGAAGGTTTTCTGAGTGATGTCTCCTCTTGTTAGAGTCCCTTTATTTTAAAAAAAAAAAAAAAAGGAAGAAAAAAAATCTACTAAAGAAGACGTTTATTACGAGGTTTGTGTGGAAATCAGTCAATCTGCACCCTTCCTTCCTTCCTTTTAATGCTGAACACATATGCGTAAAGTTTGAAGAGATAAACTTCGACGGAATCCTATGACTTCATTAGCATATCTAGCAGAAGACGGCTGATGTTCACGGATCTCATCTCAGTCCGGGATTAGCAGCTTGTAATATGAGCGCAGATTTACCTGTACGTATTCTTTGTGTAAGAACTAAGTGACTGATAAAGCTGCAGTTTTATATTATCTAAAAAAAAAAGAAAATGTGATAACGGCAGCAGCTGTTTTTTGATCAAAGCCGCTAGCGCTGAGAAACGTTATCGCCTTCTGGAAGAGAGGTTTGGGTGTGAAAAGCCTACATTTATGGTAAATAAAGGAACGTTAGGATGAAAACTGTAAATGTGTGCACATACATATCAAGAGAATGTCCCAGTGGGAAATAGAAAAATACACCATAAGGCCTCATTATTATTTAGTATTTATATAGCGCTGACATCTTCTGCAACTCTGTACAGTCTCCTTTGCGAGTGCATGCGAGGAGGAGGAGGGCAGGCAGGGGCAGTGTGGGAAATAAAGGGGAGGAGATGGGCCATCGGCGGGAGAAAAAGGGAAAAGTGAGTATGGCAAGTCACTGGCTGGGTGGCTGATGATGATGATAAAGTGACATGAAAGGGGCGGGGCTAACTTCCCAGCAAAATCGCCCACGGCCAGAAACTTTCCAATTTGTTCAGTGCACAACTGCACATGCACGCAAAATCAGTCACATCTTTTTAACAGACACGGCCAAATAGTTTATGATATCCATGGGCACTCAATTTTTAAAGGATACCGAGCAGGTTTTAAAAATCACAAATTATACTTATCTGGGGCTTCCTCCAGCCCACCGTAGGCCGCAAGGTCCCCCAGCATCCGCCTAGTTCCTCTCCCAGTCCCGCTGGCGGCTCCGCTAATTACGAGTACCCGCCGCGCACGTAATGCGTCATCACACCCGCCACTAAGTGCCATCACGCCGGCCGGCATGAGAGTCCTGCACATGTGTGGTTCTCTAATTCTGAAACATGCATACGCAGGACTCTCAAGCCGGCCGGCTTGATGACACATAGCCAGGGCCGGTTCTAGATTCGATGGGGCCCCCTGGCAAAATTAATGCAGGGGCCCCCCATACAGACATCCCCCCTTTTCCCAAACCATAAACCAGCATTAGGGGCCCTTTCTTGCAGCCATATTTTCCCACAGCGCCCCTGAGCTGGCAGTACCCCCTCCCCGCTCAACCCCCAAATTAACTGTGCTCCCTAGGGCCCCTGCAATGTCTTCAACAGAGCAGCAACTCACCTGTCCCAGTGGGCATGCTCCTCGGTCACCTGTACCTGCCGGGACAGGTGAGATGCTACTCTGCCAAGGATGTTTCTGGTGAGACACCTTGGGGGGCCCCTGCAGGCTCTGAGGCCCTGGGGCAATTGCTCCCTTTGCCTCTATGGTAGTGCCGGCCCTGCACATAGCAGCCGGCGTGATGACACCAGCGGGACTGGGAGAAGAGCTAGGAGGACGCCGGGGGACCTTGTGGCCTACGGTGGGCTGGAGGAAGGTAAGTACAAATTGTGTTTTTTACAAACCTGCTGTGTATCCTTTTAAGTGTTTATTTGCGAAAAGTCCATAAATCTACAGATGGTTGGCAACACTGAGAGCATAAAGTCACTAGCTGTCCCTCAGAAGAGCTCACAATCTAATCCCTACCATAATTATATGTCCATTGTAGTCTAGGGTCAGTTTTAGGGGGGTGGCAATTAACTTATCTGTATGTTTTTAGGGTGTGGGAGGAAACCAGCATGCCCGGGGGAAACCCACAAAGACACTGGGCGAACATCCAAACTCTGTGCAGATAGTTTCCTGGCTGGGATTCCAACAGGGGACCCAGCCCTGCAAGGAGTGGACGACGAACAGCCAATAAACATCAAGAAAGTGAACTTAAATGTTACACACTTGGTGGTCCTGCCCTAGGCTTACTAGATTCTGGTGTCAAGTATACAGACTACTTTCCGCCCTCTTTCACGTAACCATTCCCAGAAACCCCTGGCAAGCCCTTTTACACGAAAAAATAGACCTGCTATCTTCATCCCAGAACAAATTGGCCTCATTTATTTTCTCAGCAGCCACAATGACAATTGCCAAAAATTGGAAGAAACCCTCTGTCACTATTGGTGAGGTAAAATCTAGAATCAATTCTTTCATGATCAATGAGAAATTGACCAGTATTTTGAGGGACACCCATACAAAATTCGAAAAGACCTGGGACCCCTGGATTCAACTAGAACATCCCCACATGGAGAGCTCTTTGATCAGGAGGCTGTGAGACGGGACGGCCCTCTTCTTCTTTTTCTTCTCCTTCCTTCCTCTCTTTTTCCTTCTCCTCTCTCTTTCTGCTCTCTTCCTTCCGACTCTTCCTCTTACATTCTCTTTTTTCAGCTGAGCTTACCATAGCGACCTTTGAGTCGCCCGTCTATCACTGGACGATGGGCACCAAGGTCCACAGTTCCCCCCAGCCTGGAGCTGGGATTATCCCCTCTCCCCATCCACATAATGATCCCAGATAGCTGGACATGGTCCTCTGGGTCACACTACTATCACAATTTTCTGAGCATGCATTATTCCCTTGTTTGCGTTAGGATTTTGTTATCACCCCCTCCCTCACAGGATACCTGACCAATGTTACATTTATCATTCCTCTTATTGTATGACATTTGATCAATATTTTATTGTCTGTTAGGATACTATTTGGCCATACTGTTAGCCTTAATCGTATCTTTCAAAAATGAAAAATTCAATAAAAAAATTTTTGAAAAAAAAAAAAGAAAGTGAACCTAAATATCTAGAATGAGAAGGTGCTCAAAATATTAATGCAGTGAAATAAAAAAAAAACATTTTATAGCCAGGGATGTCACGCACCAACCGGTAAGGCTCCAAGTCTTCATCATCAAACAGGCAGAGGCATTTAAATATAACTTTTGTAGCCAGCCTAAACCTCAGATTGTATGCTAAGCAATGTGATAAAACAAATCACACCAGGACATAAATGCGAAATAGACAAAGAAGTTCAATCAGTTCTGTAAAATTGTCATGTAAGAACCACGTATCCGTCCGCTCTCTGGGCACACAGAAAAGGCTGTGTCTACAACAAACGGCTCTGCCAAAACCAAGTTTGCAAATGAAGTGTGCAAATAATGAATCAGAAGTATGCAGCTGCCCACTCGCTAATCCAATCAAAACAATGACTGCAATGCAATAAGTGACACTGCTTAGTCAGATATTATTATGTTCCCAGTCACATTACTGCAGAATGCGGAGTACTGTTTTTCTGCTGGGTAGAAGTCCGATTAATGAAGCCATCAAAACTATGTAAGTTCATCCGGCAGGAATTTTGGCGCCCCAACTCTAATTGGGTGCTGGGTGATGCCGAGAGTTAGAATATCGGTAATGTATTATTAGTATGAATGCTCATTCGGATTTTGCGGAATTGAAATTTCTGAATTTCAGATCGGAACTGGGAAACGAATCTCTGAAATCGGATTATATAAAATCTTCATGCTACCCCCCCCCCCTCCTTGTAATGCCAACACTAATCCCCCCACCTAAGGTCTAACACTAACGTCCCCTCCTAATACCTACTGCTAACCTCCCTTCTTGATGCTTAACACTACTCCCACTCCGAATTCCTAACACTAACCTTCCCTCCTAATGCCTAACACTAACCACCACTCCTAATGCCTAACACTAACCTTCCCTCCTAATGCCTAACAATAACCTCATCTCCTAATGCCTAACACTAACCTCCCCTCCTAATGCCAAACACTAACCCCCTCCTAATGCCTAACACTAACCGCCCCTCCTAATGCCTAACACTAACCCCCTCCTAATGCCTAACACTAACCGCCCCTCCTAATGCCTAACACTAACCTCCCCTCCTAATGCCTAACACTAACCGCCCCTCCTAATGCCTAACACTAACCTCCCCTCCTAATGCCTAACACTAACCTCCCCTCCTAATGCCTAACACTAACCGCCCCTCCTAATGCCTAACACTAACCTCCCCTCCTAATGCCAAACACTAACCCCCTCCTAATGCCTAACACTAACCGCCCCTCCTAATGCCTGACACTAACCGCCCCTCCTAATGCCTAACACTAACCGCCCCTCCTAATGCCTAACACTAACCTCCCCTCCTAATGCCTAACACTAACCTCCCCTCCTAATGCCTAACACTAACCTCCCCTCCTAATGCCTAATGTTGGCTTAAAATCCAACACTGCTCCCTAGTGACAAGTGGCCATAAATACACATTATAGCAGTACTAATTAGAAGCAGGGAAATGTAACAAATAAGAAATAAAACAAAAAGTGCTCAAATAAATTGGCCTAAAGCACTTGCAAACCTCTAAATAAATTGGCTGCTAAAGGGTTCAAATAATTTTGTTGATGATGGCTAAAGATCGCTAGAGTTGGCACCTTATTACGTAAAAATTACGCGAAATTTTGATTTCTTTTTACAGTTGCAAACAAAATGTATTGCAATATTTCCAGAGATTTTGCATTATGATTTCACATCGTAATTGAGAATTATGATGCAAAATTACGATTAAGCTAAATTTGTGCTCATTACCACTTTTCAGCACCTAGTAATTTAAAAAGTACTAAAATGAAAGTAAAAAAACAAAGTTTTATCAAACCTATTTTGAGGATTTTCTTGTTTCATAGGAAGATATTTCATTAATGAAAGTATCTCCTGTGGGAAAAATCTGGAGAAAAGATAATTGAATCTGGGCCAAGGAGAGAAAAATCTGAGTTAAGTCAGATAAGAACAAGTAAAGCATGAGTTAAAGAGAAACTTTAACTGAGGGTTAAACTTCTTCCCAATCAGTAGCCGATACCCCATTTCCATGAGAAATCTTTACCTCTTCTTGAATAAATCCAAGGGGGTCTGTATGGTTGATATTGTGGTGAAACCCCTCCCACAATGTGATGTCATGACCATGGCCCTGACAGTTTCCTGTCTGTGAACCTTGCTGCATTATGGGTAATGATGGCTGTTTCCAACTGCCAAGCAAACAATATCTCGTCCTCTGTGCATAGAACTCTCGGTAACAAACATTCCGTACAGATCACCTGGCAGAACTAAATATGCCAAAACCAGTGATAAATGTCAGAATGTAAATCAGGGGAGAGGAAAGATTTTACAGCGTGAAAACACTGACTAAATAATCTATAAATTAATATTGCAAAAAAAAAAAAAAGCAGTTTTATTCATTGTTATTTTTACTACAGTTGCTCTTTAAGACAGCTAAGAAAAGATTAATTGTGAGTTACCGTGATAAGTAAATGAAGATAAATCATGAGATTTGTTCTGTGACTGAACCGCTACATCACATGTTTGTGACTGGTTCTCTTTACAGCTATACTCTGCCGGCCACCATGTGGGAACTGTAATATAGGAAGTAGTGCCTAACATGAGCACCAAGCACTCAGACGAGGCCTGCACCACTCATCACTAAGCTCAGCTGCTTCTGCCTTCCACCAATATGAAGTTGTTTCTTGTAAGTAAGCCTCTGCAGAAGGCCGGCTCATGGAACGAGAGCCATGAATTTCTTTTTCAATAAAGGATTCTTGGAAGCGGTGATAAAGTGGCAAGTGACAGTAAGAATCTCATCAGGGTGCTTTCATGAGGCATCAGCTACAAATTAGTGAGGACTCTGGCAAGCCAGAACAAACACCAGCAGGAGTCCAAGAGACTGCAAGACCAGACAGCAGTTAATAACAGAGAGAGTGAACCTAATTTCACAGAACACGCTCCCTGGAACCGGCCCGAGACCAGATGAGGTAAA
Organism: Hyperolius riggenbachi; assembly: GCF_040937935.1. Taxonomy (NCBI): domain Eukaryota; kingdom Metazoa; phylum Chordata; class Amphibia; order Anura; family Hyperoliidae; genus Hyperolius; species Hyperolius riggenbachi. The sequence goes on along the minus strand of NC_090651.1, from coordinate 36,609,788 downwards.
ACAACAAGGGAGCATGGAGTTTGCACACAAGGAACCCGGGGGGGAAAGAGGCCAGGGCGGAGCGTGCAGCTTTCACTGTCTGTAAGGTACTGACCCTTCTTACCAAGTTATTGTAATTAAAGATGTGTGTATGTATATTACCTAATGCTTATTCATGTGAGTAAAACTTGTTACTATACTTTTGGCTTAAAGGGGCACTATGGCAAAAAATTGTACAATTCAAAACATAAGCAAACATACAAATAAGAAGTATGTTTTTTTCCAGAGTAAAATGAGCCATAAATTACTTTTCTCATAGGTTGCTGTTACTTACAGTAGGTAGTAGAAATCTGACAGAAGCGACAGGTTTTGGACTAGTCCATCTCTTCATGGGGGGATTCTCAGGGATTTATTTATTTTCAAAAGCACTTAGTGAATGGCAGTTGCTCCGTCCAACTGGCAAAAAACTGTGTAGCGAGCAGGGAGGATGGCCAGCATCATTGTCTAAATCCTTTTTAGGGAATATCTTTATAAAGAATAAAAGCCTTGCTGAGAATCCCCTATGAAGAGATGGACTAATCCAAAACCTGTCAGTAATGTCAGATTTCTACTACCTACTGTAAGAGACAGCAACATAGGGGAAAAGTAATTTATGGCTCAATTTACTTTGGAAAAAACGTACTTCTTATTTGTATGTGTTTGCGCATATTTTAAATTTTACACTTTTTCGCCATAGTGCCCCTTTAACTTATAGTGTTGAGCTCGAATTTCGCATAATAAAAGTACGATGGGAAATTGTCATGCCAAATTTTGCTAATTCATAACTGTGTAACTGTAATTATGATTTTTGCAGAAATATGCAAAAAATGTGAAACATTTTCCAAAATTTTTTGTAGTGTGTAGAGTAGTTTTTAGAGTGTATCTGAGATGGGGCAACAAAAACAAATTGTACATACCTGGGGCTTCCTCCAGCCCCCTCCGGCCTGATCGCTCCCACGCCGTCCTCTTCTGGTTCCCCGTTCGCCCGCAACTGGCCCCCGGAACCAGTGCTGCAAAGCGAGAGTGCTAGCCATTAGGCCACCGTGCTGCCCATATATGCACACATCACGTTGATCTCTGCAGGTATTAATGTATAGCAAGCCCTGGCAAAAGCATCTTTAAATGTGCCGCCGGAGCTCCCCATTGACCCCTAACAGACCAATGGAACCAATACAGAGTTCCAGTGGAACATTTAAAGATCCCTTGCTGGGACGAAGTATACAAGTGACTAAAAGACCTCACAAAAAGACCTTGTAGTTTTTGAGAAAATTAATCTAAAAATTTGAGAGTAAAATTGTTCTTAAAGAGACTCTGTAACAAAATGTTGAGCCTTATTTTTTCTATCCTATAAGTTCCTATGCCTGTTCTAATGTGGTCTGTCTTACTGCAAACTTTCCTAGTTGCACTGTCTCTGTAATAAATCTTATCTCCTTTCCTCTGTCGTGTCTGTCGGGCTGAGGCTGGAATGTGTGGAATGTGCAGCACTGCTTGTCATTGGCAGAAGCTTTACACACCCCCTCCAAGCTCTGCATGAGTCACACAGTAAGCTAGTTCTCAGCCTATGATACTGTGGTTAGAAGCCAGTCTTTTGTTTGTAAACACTGCCTAAAACTGTTCATTAAAAACCAGGATTGCAGCAGGGGGAGTAGCAGAAACAGCACAGAGGGGCCCAGGAGAACATAAGGAATAGAATGGTATGCTTTTTATTGTAAGAATATTAGAGTACAGATTCTCTTTAAAGGAAATCTGCAGTGAAAATAAACTTATAATATAATGATTTGTATGTGTTGTACAGTACAGCTAAGATATAGAACATTAGCAGCAAAGATTTAAGTCTGATATTGTTTCCAGTACAGGAAGAGTTAAAGGGAACCAGAGAGGTTGGGGGGAAGCTTTAATACATACCTGGGGCTTCCTCCAGCCCCATAGGCACGGATCGCTCCCACGCCGCCGTCCTCTGCTGCCTGGATCCGCCGGTACCGGGTCCCGTCATTGCCGCTAGTCGGCCAGTCGGCCGGCGGACGCGGCCGATTCGCCGCATCACACGGAGCTCCTTCTATACAAGTACGCATGAAGCTGCCTGCTGTGCAGCCGCATGCGTACATGTATGGAGGGAGCCCCTGTGATGCGGACAATTGGCCGCGTCCGCCGGAAGTGACGGGCCCGGTAACGGCGGTTCCAGGAAGCGGAGGATGGCGGCGTGGGAGCGATCCAGGCTTATGGGGCTGGAAAAAGCCCCAGGTATGTATAAAGGCTTGTTCTTTTTTTTTCAGCCCGTTCCTCTCTGGTTCCCTTTAAGAAACTTTAGTTAACTATGCAAAATAGCTGCTCTGAGCTCTCCGATCCAAGTTGGGTCAGAGACAGTCCTATTTTCTGAAGCACTTAAATAAACAGTGAGACACAGCTTCAGATAAGATTTTACTGCAGGAAAGTTCAGAGTCATTAGCTCTGCTCTGTGCTATAATTAAAAATGCAGATTGTGGTTTGTAATTGCAAATATGACAGAATGATGCAATGTTATAAAAAAAACCTATATGAGGCACGATTCACGCCCCCAAAAAACGAAAACGCAAACACAAGCGTTTTGCGTTTTTGTGTGCTTTTTTCCTCTCCCAGCGCTCCACTGCGCTCTGCGTTTCTGGTAAAAGCGCTTTTCTAAGTGCTTTTCCAGAGCGGTTTTGTAATTCACTCCCTGATGCAAGTCAGGAGATGAACTCTTTGACTCGGAAAATAATAAATACAATGTATTTATTTTCAAAAACGCGAACGCAATCGCTGCACAAAGCGATTTTGTGAGTGTTTGCATTTTTCCTATACCTTCCATTGAACACACAGCTCACGAACCGCACTGATATGAACCTTCTCATAGAGATTCATTGCACAAGCGTTTTGTGGGCGATTTTCAAAATCACCTGTGCTTGAAAAAAGGCCAAAAACGCCGCTAGTGTAAACGAACCCTCAATGATATAACTGAAAATAAAAATTAGACCTTTTTCTTTGCTACTGATTCTTTCTTTGCTATTATCTGTACTACACATACAATTCATTATATCAGAAGTTATTTGGTTTTTTTGTTGCAGTGTCACTTTAAACCTGGTAAAATGACATTATTTCGCTGACCTCCACCCTTCCTGTACGTGATGCAGAGCCCAGGGGCGGTTCTTCCATGAAGCAATGTGAATCATGTGCTTCAGAACAGCACCATTTAGAGGGTGGCAAGAGGCGGCTCCCCTCCCCAAATGTCTCCCTCCTCGCACTCCCCATCTCCCCCTCCTTAGATGCATGGCACTGCTTTACTCACCTGCTCTCAGCGTTCCAGTGATAAGATCTCCATCCGCCCGTCCAGCATCCTGTATCCATGGCTACAGCGCTGCCTCATGTGACCTGTTACTTGCTGCCGGGTCACATGAGGCACCGCTGTAGTCAGAGAGGAAGCAGAATTTCACGTGTGGCTCATCCTCGGCATCCTGGAGATCAGAGGGAGGAGATGCTGTCTTGAAAGAAGCAGATGCAGGTAAGCATAGTGCCAGTGACTGCAATGCACAGTCCGATATATCTCTCCTCTCCGGTCCATATACACATCTGGGGGGCATCCTCACAATATATTGCTTCAGGCGGCGAAAGTCTAGAGCCGGCCCTGGCAGAACGGCAGCGGAGCTTTATACATTACCTGCTCCCAGCGGCATGACAGTTGCTCTTCAACCCTCTTTAGTGCAGCTCATCGCTTTACCTTACAGCCAATCACTATGCGGCTTGTCCCTGTCACATGACGTACAAAGACCGGAGCCGCAAGGTGATTGGCTCCGCACCGTGCAAATAAGCCGCACGAAAGAAGGATTGAAAAGGAGCCGTCATGCCGCCCGCAGCAGGTAGTGTATAATGCTCAGAATAAAATCAATTAGACTTGTTAGGGTCCTATAGCTAGCCTAGTACATAAAATAGAAATAACTTGTTCAAAGATAGCGGGTAAAAATAAAGAAAACAATTGGTTGGCTGCAAGTGAATGTCAACTTTTGATTAAAAATTAAATAATGTATAACACTCCACTGCTGCATCTGCCCCCCTCAAAGCAGGCAATTTGGGTGTCGCTAGCATTGAGGGGTAATTTGGGCACCCATGGCCGATTTCAATAGGCGCCTTTTAGAGATGTTTTTTTTGCTTGTCGAAGGGGAGGCGGAGGCGATTGGCGGGAGGGTAAGGTTAGGCATGGGGGAGGGGTTTACGATTAGCCATCAGCTAGGTAGTTTGTGGGGGGGGGGGGTTAGGTGACAGGTAGGTCGTTTGTGGGGAGGTTAGGGTTAGGTGTCAGGTAGGTCATTTGTGGGGGGGGGGGGGTAGGGTTAGGTGTCAGGTAGGTCATTTGTGGGGGGGTTAGGGTTAGGTGTCAGGTAGGTTGTTTGGGGGCGGGGTTAGGGTTAGGTGTCAGGTAGGTTGTTTGTGGGGGTGGTTAGGGTTAGGTGTCAGGTAGGTCATTTGTGGGGGGGTTAGGTGTCAGGTAGGTCATTTGTGGGGGGTTAGGTGTCAGGTAGGTTGTTTGTGGGGGGGGGGGGGGTTAGGGTTAGGTGTCAGGTAGGTCATTTGTGGGGGGTTAGGGTTAGGTGTCAGGTAGGTTGTTTGGGGGGGGTGGTTAGGGTTAGGTGTCAGGTAGGTTGTTTGTGGGGGGGTTAGGGGTCAGGTAGGTAGTTTGTGGGGGTGGTTAGGGTTAGGTGTCAGGTAGGTAGTTTGTGTGTGTGGGGGTTAGAGTTAGGCATCAGGTAGGTCATTTATGGGGGGGTTAGGCGTCAGGTAGGTAGTTTGTGCGGGGGAGGGTTTGGGGTTAGGCGTCATTTAGGTAGTTTGTGTGGGGGGTTGTTAGGGCTAGTTATCAAGTAGTCAGGTAGGTAGGTTTTGTTGGGAGGGTAGGCATCAGGAAGGTAGTTTGTGCAAGGGGGCAGTTTAGGGTTAGGCATCATGTAGGAATTTTTGTGTGGGGGGATAAGGGTTAGGCATCTGGTAGGTAGATTGTTCTGGGGGGGTTAAGGTTAGGTGGGTAGTTTGTGCGTAACAATAGACCCTACAAGGGATGCATCCGCATGGGGGGGGGGCAGAAGCTGCAGGGGGCCCCGTGGGGGCAGAAGTTTCTTTTCCCTGTCCTGTGAGACTGACAACTAAGGGCATGGAGAGAAAAAGCTTTCTGCTCTCTGCACAATTGTTCTAATGACTGTGTCTGCTCAGCCACTGATAAGGAATCATACAAAGTTTTGTAGACAAAGATTTGTATTCAGTGCTCAGCAGGTACAGGGCCCAACCCTCAACTTCTCTACCCTCCCCAAGTGCTCTATACTGTAGTGATGCTGGAGAGGTTGTCAGAGCCAGTTCTGCTCCATCAGAGGTGGACAGAGTGAGCGTTCTGCACAGCATGTGTGTCTGTATGTGTGAAAACATGCACATTTTATCAATAAAATAATGTAATTGATAGAGAAAATGCCTGCGGTGCTTCACTGCTGTCTGTTTTTATCTGCACGGGGAAAACACATTCAAATGTGCACTAGCCAATTACATAACATTGGTTTTCAGTTTACCTATGCAGAAAGTGATGGGGGGAGGGGGCCCCAGCCAAAGTTTTGCAGGGGGGGCCTAAGGATTTCTAGTTATGCCCCTGGCTGGGGGAGGGGTCGAGGTTAGGCATCAGTAGAGGCAGGGTTCTGTGTAGGTAGGAATAGGCTTAGGTTTAGCCATTACATCGGTATTAAATACCATTATTTTACTATTGTGATTACTGGACCCCCAAATTTCCATGCCCCTCTTTTCTATATAGGTGCCCCCCTTCCCCACTACAAACCCTGCAGCTGTATGTACAGTACTAGACAGCCTCTGCAAGTCTTCTTGTGTCACTTGCGCAGTCTCTGCAACAACGATAAGAAGGGTTAACCTAATTTGTGAGCGCACAGGCGCTGGAGGGAGCCTCGTACCAGATGAGGTGAAGGAACAGGAGGGTCAGGAGATTGTGCACAGGTGCCAGGGGGATTGTTAGGCAGGCAGGCTGAGCATGGCATCTCTATGCACTGACCCTTCTTATAGAGTTTATCTAAATGAAAACAGTTCACCTGATGTTTATCTGCACAATAACAGAGAGGCTGATGTAACTGCACCATTATGTTGCAGAAACGGTTTCTATTTTCAATAAGATGCATAATGAAGGCAGCAAAGCTGTTTTTCCTCCTTTGAATGCCGCCAGGAGCTGACATAATGCTGTTCTGCTGCCTTGCGGGTCACCAGGGGAACAGGAGGGGCACGTAAGGCCAGGTGCTCTGGAATGGGAGGGATCGGGGTCACTCCCTCTGCAGAGATTACTTCAGAATACTTACAGAGAACCTGTAGTGAAAATGACATCATGAATAAAATCGCTTATTTTTAACAATATTCATTTATAGATTATTTAGTCAGTGTTTGCACATTGTAAAAACTCTCCTCTCCCTGATTTACATTCTGAAATTTTACACTGGTGGTGACATCTTTAGTTCTGTCAGGGTTGCTTCTATACTTTTTGCTGCCTGAGGCAAACTTGTAAGGATGCACCCCCCTTACTCCCTTCTGCTGCGCAAGTCAAATGAAACGCTGCTGCTCTCCTGCCTCTCCCCTCCACACTCACTGTCAGACTCCTCACACAGTGCAACAAGCCGCTTTTCCCCAATGATGACCTCTTCACCACGCTCTCCTCTCAGTTCCCCTCCTACTCTGACACACCAAATGGTGAACACATCCGTCTCCCTCTGATGGAAAATCGCACCTTAGTCTCCCCCTCGCTGTGGCCAGTAGCGGGACAGGGACTAACGGACAAGTAACTACTATGAGCCTATTGCGTCATGATGCGTTTCGGCGTTACTACGCCTTCGTCAGATGACGCAATGGCGCGCCAAAGGTCCCTTGCGCCATTGCGTCATCTGACTAAATGGCTCCATTTGGTGTGAATGATGAGCTGTGATTTTACTTCAATCTAGTAAGTGCAATATGTTTTATTAAAGCATATTAAAAAGTTAATGCACCAGAAGAGTGCTTCTCTCTGCTTTGCTTTCACTTTTTGTTAGAACCCCCAGTATAGGTAGCCAGCTGTAGGCGCCTCCAGTATAGGCAGCTGTAGGGTCACTTCAGACAGTGCATGTGCTGGTGGCAGCGGTGGCGGATCACTCACCATCTCCTCACAATCCAGCACTGACAACACTCTTCTCTCCCCGCCCCTGCTGCATTTCTAATTAGAACAGGGCTACAAGAAAATGGACACTAATGTCTGCATTTGTGGACATCGGTGGCCATTTTCTTGTGACCCTGCTCTAATTACAGCCGGAAAGGAGCTACGGAGGCGGAGAGAGACAGAGCGGGGTGGCGAGCTCCGAGCTGCAACACTGCAGCAAGTGGCGACACTGTGATCCGTTTCAGAAAAGGAAAAGATTTCTAATGGGAAAGGGGGTATCAGCTACTGATTGGGATGAAGTTCAATTCTTGGTTACGGTTTTTCTTTAAAAAAAACAGAATGTACACTTACCTGGTGCTTCCTCCAGCCCACCGTAGGCTGCGAGGTCCCCCGGCGTCCTCCTGGCTCCTTCCCTGGTCCCAGCTCCAGTTACACATCATGACTTCAGCCTCAAGTCGTCAGGTCTGCTTCCCACTGTGGATGAATGCGGCATTATGCTGTCCTGCTACGTGTCATCACGCCCGCGTGAGAGTCCTGCTCATGCGCCGTTCAATCTTAGAGAACCGCGCATGCGCAGGACTCTCACGCCAGCCGCGTGATGATGTGTAGCCAACCAGCGTGATGACGAGATCGTTCGCAGTGGGAAGCAGACCTGAAGACATTGTGTAACTGGAACCGGGACCAGGGAAGGAACCAGGAGGACGCCGGGGACCTCGCAGCCTACAGATACTACCTGTATTACCAGTACTTCGTTTCAGCATTTGTACTATTTGCAGCACAATACAGTTTTTACATTCTTTGCAACTCATGACACAGTTTTCGTTTACATTTTACACGCCATATCACATTTTTTTTTTTTTGCAGAAAGGGGTTGTAAGCCTGCCGGGGTAGGTCGGGAGAGCAGTCAGATCCCTTTCGAATATTCAGACGCCCTCCCAAAGCTTTGTTACAGAAATTCAAAAACTCTGGTTCCTTTCAAGCCCGTCCGCGAGAACATGGTTATTATATTTTCAGCACTCCGTCTTCTGAAGCTTGTAAATTGTATCCAATTAAGCTGCAAGGGACCGCAGTGTATTTGCGAAATTTATAGGAGGTACTGGATATTACAAGTACTTTGCCGCTTTATCCCGAACCTTAAAGCATCAGGGAGCAACGAGGCAGCCATAATTGGTGTCTTTTTACAATGGCCTTAGGACAGCCCGACACAGTGATATCTGGATGTTACTCCGCACCTACAGTTACATGAATGCGCTTTTGTTCGGTACTCCGCCATCACGCCTCTCTTTATCTTTTTAAGCTCTCTGTAGCCGGGATGCCGAGCGTTATGTGCGCAAAAAAAAGGAAAAAAAACCAAACTTCATGAAAAATGCATTGCACTATATTGAACAAAAGACAGAGGCCTGGAGTATGGATTTTATTCTGAGAGGAGGTTTCACATTATTCCGTTTTCACAAAGCGGCAACCGGTGGTTTTTAGTTTTACAAATGGGGATGAATAAAGAGTATACAGTGTGAAAACTTGCCAGGGCTTTTTTTATTTTCAGGCTATCGTGAAATTTTGATCCAAGATTCATTATTATGGATCTACTAAACCTATACTGAGAATAACATTTTTAAAGCAGATGTAAGTAACGAGTTCTCAGATAGGGTTGACGGTAATGAGCAAAAAATTAAAAAGTAAAAATCAAGGTTAGATTCAATTCACGCTAGTGTCAGGGCCACACGCTAGTGTTCTGGAAAGGACACAAAGGCCCTGGCCTTGAGCTGCTGCAGCCTAAAGGGGGCATCTGGACATGAAAGAGGGGTTGCTACATATGAAATAGGAGGCTGAACATGGGGAGCAACACAATAAAAAGGTAGCTATTCATGGAAGAAAGGGGCAGCTGTACATGGATCTTACACATGGAAGTGGGGGCTGCTCATGGAGTGGGAGAGAGGTGCTTTACATGGATCTTACAAGATGGAAGCGGGGGCTGCACATTGAAGGGGAGGGGCTGCTGTACATGGATCATACGCATGGAAGAGGGGGCTGCACATGGAATGGGAGGGGCAGTGCTGTACATGGAGGTTACACATGGAAGAGGGGGCTGCACATGGAGTGGGTGGGGACTGCTGTACATGGATGATACACATGGAAGAAGGGCTGCACATGGAATGGGAGGGGCTGCTGTACATGGAGGTTACACATGGAAGAGGGGGCTGCACATGGAATGGTAGGTGGCTGCCGTACATGGATGATACACATGAAGGAGGGGCTGCACATGGAATGGCAGGGGGCTGCAGTACATGGATGTTACACATGGAGGAGGGGCTGAACATGGAATGGGAGGGGCTGCTGTACATGGATGATACACATGGAGGAGGGGGTGAACATTGAATGGGAGGGGGATGCTGTACATGGATGATACACATGGAAGAGGGGGCTGCACATGGAATGGGAGGGGGCTGCTATATATAGATGATACACCTGGAAGAGGGGGCTGCACATAGAATGGAAGGGGCTGCTGTACATGAATCATACACATGGAAGAGGGGGCTGCACATGGAATGGGAGGGGGGTATAAATCCGGCCTTGGCTAGTGTTAAGGTTTGGCTGCTAAAGGCCGCTTCAGGCAAGAATTTAGTGTGTGTAATGCCCAGAAATGGATTAGGATGAAATGGGGCCTTAAGAAAGAAAGCAGATTTCGCCCACTGCTGATGGTCATCTGGCTTTTTTTAAGTAAGATTTGGTGGGGAATAGCATGCATCAGGCCCCTAGATTCTCTCCATGCCGTAGGCAACTAGAATTGCCTTGTGGCTGATCTGGCTCTGGCATGGCCTTGATATGTCATGGCATGCCAACAGGGAGGGAGCTATATTAGGAACAAACTGGGCAATTGCTTCAGGGCCCTCAAGCACATTTGGGCCTCCCTAGATCACCTACCAACTTTATGTTGGCCCCTGGGGTGGCAGTGCAGCAACTCACCTGTGCAACAAAGAAAAAAAGCTGACTACCACTCAAAGAACTGTAAAAGTACAAAAACACTTTATTGGTCAATTCTGTATGGTTTCCCCAACAATTGGCATCCCATCAACACCAAAGCCCCCATAAAAACGTATGCAGGTTCTAACCAGGCCTACACTCATTAACACCACATACATACATACAACATTGTCCAGTTCGGCCAATCTTTAGAAATTTGCACGTGTATTGACCAGGTATAGGTGCCCCTAGTATCGGTTAGTCAGGTACAGTTGCCCCAGTATAGGTTGGCCAGGCACCTGTTTGTGTCTGGTGCTGTCCCCCGACTTCTGCCGCCTAAGGAAATCGTCTCACTTGGCATCATGGGCAGACCGGCCTGAGCCCCAGGTATGTATATTTTATGGTGGAGGCCCCGTCGCTGGTACACTTGAAGTGTGTGTGTGTCTCTATACCCTTTATCAAACACTGTTCTCTCAATATGAGCCAAGTTTCATCTTACATCTGAGATCCTCAGGAATCGATGACATCAGAGACAGAGAGATGCAGAAAATGTTTGACAGAGACTTTGCTGTGACAGCCAGTCAATGAAAATCGCATCAGGTACCTTGACGGTAAGAGCGGCGTATTAAGTACAGCGCCGGGCGCGTTGCTACTGTGTGTCTTTGTAAACGCCGAGCCTGCTCCCAGCAGCTGAGCGCTCCTCACCAGGGACAGTTTTGCTTTTTAACGGTATGTGCTTTTGTCTTTTCTAATTACGAGCGGCTGATTAGCGGGCCCAGGAGTGTTGGGACGCTGCGTTCCCGTTGCTGCAGATTGTTGTCTGCGAAGAAGGGAAGACAAGTCTGTGGCAAAGACAATCTCTGGAGCTGCTGCTTCACTCCATTTGCACCAGCAATTACAGATCATTATTCCTAATAACCTCCCCACACATTCCCACATTTGCAAAATACAATGTCGTGATTTCTTTCTGGACGGGAACCTACCAAGGAATCGATACTGAGTACTGTTACCAGGCAAATCCATTTAATGGACTTAGACAGAGAGGCGACAGAGCTGAGGGGAAAAGAACTGCTGTAGTGTGCGCCAATGTCAGACATTGTGTATGCAGAACCTTTGCTTGTGAAGAATGCAGCCTGTTGAGCCAAAGGAAAGGCCTTCAAGCAATGGTGATTTTTTTTTAGAAGTGAGTTTTCAGAAGTGGGTCTGTGGGGGCGAATCAGGTAAAAAAGGGCAAAGGAGCCCTTATGGAAGAAAGGGCGTCGCGATAGGCTCCTATGATAAAAGTTGTGATTTGCAGTAGATTGGGGAAATTTGGGCACATGGTGGTTGCGGCTGCTATCAGGCACTTGCCAGCACCGACATTAACGGTTTTTGCTGCAAATTACATCTTTTACTTTGCGGCTTAGATGTTAATTTTGAACACCGGCAGCTTCTCACGGAGGGGGGGGGGGTTTAGGGTTAGGTACCGGGGGGGGGGAGGGGGTTAGGTACCACCGGGGGTGGGACGGGATCTTAGGTTTAGGCAGTGGCAGCACCAGGGGGTCTTAGGGTTAGGCACTGGGGTGGTCTTAGGGTTAGGCACCACCAGGGTGATCTTAGGGTTAGGCACCACCAAGGGGGTCCTAAAGTATAGGCACAACTGGGGGGATCTAAGGGTTAGGCACTTGGGGGGGCTTTGAGTTAGGCACCACCAGGGGGGGAGTCTTAGGTTTAGGCACCACTGGCATTCAATTGGCCGACGACCAACAAAGCCGACGTGAAGCCCTGCTGTCCCTTTTCCGGCTGGCCATCTTCTCTTCACTTCCTGTCCCATCCTCTCAGGGGAAGTTCAAACAGTAGAGTGCCCTCTAATGTTTGAACTTCCGCTGGTCACAGTGCATGACAGGAAGTAAAGGCGACCGATCCTGCAAGGGCCGTAAAACAAGTGTGGCCATCAGAATCTTCACACCTATAACAAGTGTAGCCACAAACCACCTGATCTGAAGGATGGACCCCTTCATCAGAGGGAGTGACATAAGCAAGTTAGTAGATTTGGGGCCTCCCTTGTAGTCCTTGTAAGCTGAAGTGAAGAGAGGTCAAAGAAGGTGGCAGGTGGGCCCCTTAACACCCATTAGACCCCAAGCACCTGTTTAGGTTGCCTGGTGGACAGGGCTGGGCCGAGGCAAGAGAGGCTCCAGCCTCCGTGCGCAGTGTAGGAGGGCGCCCACCTCACTCAGCTATCATTCCCCTATTGTGTTTGAAGCAGAGAGAAATAGGAATAGGGGATACATGGCAGTGACTGTAAGCCAGATAATTAGAGATTAAGGTGTTGGGGGCCCTGGGGGGGCCTCTTAGTCTAAAAGCAATCAGTGTGTGACGGCTGGGGTGGGAGGGATGGAGGGGCGCACTTTGGTGTCTCAGCCTTGGGTGCTGGAGGACCTTGTCCTGGCTTTGCTGGTGGATAATCCTGCTCTGAGTAGTTTGGGTGACAGGGGCTTCTCCCCTCTAGTTATGCCCCTGTAAGGAGGGACTATAGCCAAACAACAGGAAGCAGCCTAGCTTCTTAAAGGAGGGAGGCGGCCATGTTTTTTTTTCCTTTTGTGCAATACCAGTTGCCTGGCTGTCCTGCTGATCCTCTGTCTCTGATACTTTTAGCCATAGGCCCTGAACAAGCATGCAGCATATCAGGTGTTTCCGACATTAATGTCGGAACTGACAAGATTAGCTGCATGCTTGTTTCTGGTATTATTCAGACACTATTGCATCCAAAGACATTAGCAGGGCTGCCAGGAAACTGGTATTACTTAAGGATGAATAAATATGGCAGCCTCCTTATACCTCTCCCTACAGTTGTCCTTTAAGGCTGTGTGCACACATAACATAACATGAAAGGTCACATTTTATGTCATGTGCGGTTTCTTGGGGGGTGCATTTTTGCTGCGTTTTTGGTGTGTTTGCTTTTTTGTTTACCACAGGTGCATTTTTCAAGCGTTTTGCGTGCGTTTTATTGCGTTTGCGTTTCGCTTATACAAAACGCATATGCATTTTGTATGAGTTTTTCATGCGTTTTACAATAGCGATTTATGCTAATCACTATGAAGACACTCCACAAGATCCGCACCATCAAATGTCCATCTTTATTAATCCATAAAACAGGTTAAAAGCCGTGTGGGTAAGTGTAAGGTGACGCACAGGCGTTTCGGGCTGTATCAATCATTTCTCAAACCATCACAGACCCACATTAAGTATCACATGCTAAAACACACATTTATATAATGTTGCAGTTCCCTATGTGGTCCACCTATCTCCTATATAAATGTGTGTTTTAGTATGTGATACTTAAAGGGATACTGTAGGGGGGGTCGGGGGAAAATGAGTTGAACTTACCCGGGGCTTCTACTGGTCCCCCGCAGGCATCCTGTGCCCGCGCAGCCACTCACCGATGCTCCGGCCCCGCCTCCGGTTCACTTCTGGAATTTCAGACTTTAAAGCCTGAAAACCACTGCGCTTGCGTTGCCGTGTCCTCGCTTCCCCTGATGTCACCAGGAGCGCATGGCGCAGGCACAGACCATACTGGGCATGCGCAGTGCCCTCCTGGTGACATCAGCGGCAATGAGGACACGGCAACGCAGGTGCAGTGGTTTTCAGACTTTAAAGTCTGAAATTCCAGAAGTGAACAAGAGGCGGGGCCAGAGCATTGGGGAGTGGCTGTGTGGGCACAGAATGTCTGTGGGGGACCATTAGAAGCCCCGGGTAACTTTAACTCCCTTTAATGTGGGTATCCCTTAAGTATCCCTTTAATGTGGGTCTTTGATTACACTTATCCACACAGCTTTTAACCTATTTTTTTATGGATTAATAAAGATGGGCATGTGTTTGTGCGGATCTTGTGGAGTGTTTGCTAGCACTTGTTACTCTAGAGTTGATCTCTGCACGTCTGACTACCATTGGTGCAGAAGCATATGCTACAAATCACTATGAAGACAACAGGAAGCGGAAATACATTGCAAAACAATAAAAAAAAAAAGGCATATAAAAACGCGTACGTTAAAAAAGGGCGCCGGGAAAAAAGGGCGCAGGGTTTTAAACGATATTCATAAATAACGTTTTAAAAAAAATTGTGCTATATTTCGTTTAAAAATAATGTTTTATAAGGTTATAAATCATTAAATAATGTGTATGAAATCGGCAATTTTAAAAACGTTAATCTTCCCTGTTTAAAAAGTGAAATTTATAATAACGTTTTATAAAACATGAATAAGAATTTTACTAAAGCTATACCTAACCCTACTCTCACACAGAACCCTCCCTGTACCTATCCCTAACCCCTAGACCCCCCTGTTGGTGCCTAAACCTAAGACCCCCCTGTTGGTGCCTAAACCTAAGACCCCCCTGTTGGTGCCTAAACCTAAGACCCCCCTGTTGGTGCCTAAACCTAAGACCCCCCTGGTGGTGCCTAAACCTAAGACCCCCCTGTTGGTGCCTAAACCTAAGACCCTTCTGGTGGTGCCTAAACCTAAGACCCCCCTGGTGGTGCCTAAACCTAAGACCCCCCTGTTGGTGCCTAAACCTAAGACCCCCCTGGTGGTGCCTAAACCTAAGACCCCCCTGTTGGTGCCTAAACCTAAGACCCCCCTGGTGGTGCCTAAAAGTAAGACCCCCCTGGTGGTGCCTAAACCTAAGACCCTCCTTGTGATGCCTAAACCTAAGACCCCCCTGTGATAAGCATTAATAACGTTTTTAAAAAAATATGGTGCGGTTTTTCGTTTAAAAATGTTTTAAAAAATAAAAAAAATTGTACGGTTTTTCGTTTAAAAGTAATGTTTTAAAAAAATATTGTACTGTTTTTCGTTTAAAAATAATGTTTAAAAAATTATAAATCATTAAATAATGGGTAATCATGAGAAGCAGTTATAAAACATTAAAAGTCTCCGGGCGCCGCTTTTAAAACGTTATTTTTCTCCGGCGCCCTTTTTTCCTGTTGGGCGCCCATTAAACGATATTTATTATGGGAGTGAATGGCGGCGCCCTTTTTGTCCACCTGCCTCATGCGCCCAAATTTCCTGCTTCCTATAAAAACGCATATCATTGCGCTCCCATTGACTTTCATTATGTGCGTTTTTGATGCATTCTTGCATATCATGCAACAAAACCAGCGTTTTTGAAAATACGTGCATAGAAAGTGCATATCTGTTTTTTCTATGCGTTTTTCCATTCGGCCCATAGACTTCCAATAGCAGCAAAACCGCAGCGTTTTCCACAACACTAGCGTTTCTGCTATATGTGCACCTAGGTAATATCTGTCTGCAACACATAATCGTTTAGAAAAGAAGCCAGATTTAGCACAAAATAGAGCACAGTTTAAATGAGAGGGGGTAAATCGCACAATTTCCCCTTTCATACATATGGAATTGGATACTTGACTGGCTTTATCTCTGGGTCCATGACACGGTTGTCTGCTAGCTGCATGACAGGTACACTTGGAAATAAATAAACAAGAGCATTTGTAGGAGGTGGGCACGGATTGGGTGACGGCCGGGAATAATGTGCCTGGAAAGGTCAGTTCGGAAGCTCGTCATGTCACTTGTAAAGTGTGTTGTGATCCTCTCACACTTTCATAGCTTCGGTGAGAGAAAAGACCTCTCCAGGCAATTGGCTGTCACAGGTGCATCTGACAAGACTTCTTCCCTGTGAATACTGAATGCGGAAGCCACACATGCTGCAGGAGATTGCATATTACCCAGCCGTAACACCAGCCTGCTGTTCTACTCTTTGTGGAATGGAAGAGTCTCGGTGGAACAATTTTTTTTTTATTTCTTAAAGGGAACCTGCCCTGACAGAAATAAAGAAAGTACTCCCCCAAATCTCTCCCTTTAAAAGAAAAACTTTCTTTTAAAAAATGTTACAGACCCAGACTGCTGCAGATTCATTCATGTATTAATCAGTCTTTACACCACTACAGTATATCTACGTCCTCTGTGACTTCACCTAAGCCACGAGGACATAGATATACGGCTTGCAGTTGAAGCACAGCTGTGAAGGATTGGGCTTGCTCCTGTGCAAAACCCCCGGGACTATCTGCTGCAGCACTAATTGGTGAAAGGGAATATATGTTCCCTGAGCCAATAAGATTGATTTGTACCATTAAAAATACTATTATTTTATCAGTTTATAGTGAAATATATACACTGTAGCATTATTTCAGAGTCAAATATCTTCACCATAAATTGTGACAGGAACATAATTTAAGTTTTGTGATAAACAGAGGAAATTACCTAACAAAATGTGTGGGTTTTTTTTTATCTACAATAGCACTTTTTATTTTTTAAACTGTAATTGGTAAAACTGAGAAATAGTGTTTTTTTCAATTTTGTTCTTATTAAAATGCATACAAAACAAAATTGTTTGAGGGAAAAAATGTCATACAATGAAAGCTTAGTTAGTTTAAAAAAAAACCAATATACTGTATATTTAATATAGGTGTCATAAGTAGGGATAACATTATTGCTGATTAAATAGGGACATAGCTAAAATGTCAAAACTTCTGCCTGGATGCAAAGAATTGAACTTCATCCCAATCAGTAACTGATACCCCTTTTCCCATGATAAATCTTTTCCTTTTCACAAATGGATCATTAGGGGGCTCTGTATAGCTGATATTGTGGTGAAACCCCTCTAGAGTTAAAGTTCCTCTTTAAGGTACTTACACGCATGCAATCGCTATGTGTGTACAGTGGCAGTCAATCAATCTTGCTTGAGCATTATTAAGGATCAGGCATCATTAATTATCTGTCCTGTTGGGTCCCTACCGACCTCTGATGCCCAAGCATGTCCTATCACAATGCGAACTTCAATCGTAAGCCTCCATATCCCTCTCACTTTAGGTTCCCTTTAAGAATTTCCAAATTTGACAGTAAGATCAAACTCCATTTCTTTGCATCCATGTCAGCTATACTCTGTTTGGAGTACAGATCATTCACAAACTCCCAGCTGCCTTCATCATGAGTAACTAAAGGAAAGCTTGTAGACTTTTAGACTTTATACACATGCTAGATTGTCCTTGATTGAGACTATCATTCTGCACCATCCCGGTTAAAAATCGAGCACCGATTTTCTTTAAAGATGCGGCATGGCAGATCTCCCAGATGTCTACATAACATACGAGCATGCAGGGCAAGTTCTAGAGTTTTTTCTGCCTAAGGCAAACATTACCCCCAAGTAATAGAAAATACCTTGTGGTTTCATTGTTTGTGTTATAAAAGTGAGATAAAAATCCTGTACCTTCAATCACTCAGCATATGAAGTGTGGCAATCACCCAACATATAAAGTGTAGCAATCAACCCACATATGAAATACGGCAATCAATCCACAAATGAAATGCAGCAATTATCCCACAGTCCTCACTCTCCTGGGCAGTAGGACACTTTCTGCTTCTGGTGCTGCCCCCTATAGCCTGCTGCCCTGAAGCCCTGGTAGGACCAGCCCTGCGAGTGTGAAGATGAAATAGCTCATTGTTCTACCCTTCCTCACCCGCCAGAAGCCACGGGTCTCCTTTGCCAGAGGCAGAGCCCTTCACCAGTACACTATCCAGTCACTGCTTCAGTACTGCACAATTGACTATCATGAGAAACACATTTTTGAGTGGAATGGTTCTTTAAACAGAACTTACTGATGACGTTCATTATCCTCTTTGCACATAGTTACTTCTGTGTATATATCTTCTTTCTTCCTGCAGATTTTAGGGCTCTGCAGATGAGCCTTCTCCAAAATGAGAGAACATTAAATCCCTGAGACATAACACAGTAACTCTACCAAGCCCATTCTCTTCTATTCTCCTGGCTTGTACAACGCCTCCAGGCAAAAAATAATAACTTCCACAAGCCCATCCAATACTACCGGGCAGTAATTAGAGCAATAAAATCTTTACTGAGTGTCTCATTTCACATTCTTGATGGGAAGATGCAGCAGAAATGAAGATCACAGCACTACAAACGTCACAGCAAACTCGGCTGCGACACTAGAGGAAGTACGCACGAGTTGGAAGAGTGCATGGCTGAGCTTAGGAGACATCAAGGCCGTAGCTCATGAAAGTGTTGGTTGCAAGGCTGAATTTGTACTATTTCTGCTGCTTGGTTAACTTTCTTGTGGCTCCCCTACAATGTAAAGCAGGCAGCCCCCTCCCATTCCATGTGCAGCCCCCTCTTTCATGTATAAAAACTACTTTCTTTCATGTACAGCTCTCTTGCACGTCAACTTCTTACTTCATGTGTTGTAGCTCATTTGCAGCTTGCATGTTCCATTTTCAGTCCCCTGTTCTCTATGTAACTACCCCTCTTCCATGTTCCGGTGCCCTATTGGGCCACAGCCACACAAGGCCCAGGTCAATGTGGCCTTCCCAAAAATCTGGCCCTGGTTGGTTGTTGACTGAACTACTGTGGCCCCCACATGATGGGAGGAAACCTCTCTACACTATAGGTAGCTTGGTATAGGTGCCCCCTATATAGGTAGCCTGGTATAGGTGCCCAGGGTATAGGAAGGCTAGTATGTGTGCCCCAGTATAGGTAACCTGCTATAGGTGCCCCCAGTATAGTTAACCTGGTCTAGTTGCCTCGAGTATAGGCAGCTTGGTATAGGTGCCCCCATTATAGGAAGCCAAGTATAGGTGTCCCCAGTATAGGTAGCCAAGTATAGGTGCCCCCAGTATAGGTAGCCAGGTATATGTGCCCCCACTATAGGTAGCAAGGTTTAGGTGCCCCCACTATAGGTAGCCTTGAAGGGGAGCAGTGGGCACACACAACCACGGGAACAGTTCAGTAACCCCAGAGGTTCTCAAACAGAAGGCTAGCCGAAAATGACTTTGAAAATCATAAATGGGAAAACTAAAATTGCCAGAAAGTCCTCAACAGTCTTGAAGGCCACAACCAGAGGAACTCTCAGCTGCTCTCTGTTCCAGGGGGGAGCATCAGGAAATACAGTATGTCAAGGCATAAGCAAAAGTATCTTTACACCACAGATGCACATTGTTACAAGGCAAATCAGGAAGCACGCTCTGTCGAACCAGCTACAGGTGGTGGGCTGTCTAAATGGCCATGGGTCTAAACGGCCACGGGTCTTCACCAGAGCACCCCGCAAAGGATGATGGGCCGCTACTCCTAGTGAGCAACATACTGCTTTGCTGTCTGGTGACCACAGGTTACGACCCCTGGGATTGCCGCATCAGTAACCGAGGAGAACAGGAGACGCTGCTGGAGAAGACGAATAAACAAGCCAAGGATCAGGGCAGGGGAACAACAGCAAAGTCAAGGTCACAAGCAAGAGGTCGGGGCAGGCAGATAATCAGCAGAAGTCGAGGCCACAAGCCAAAGGTCACAATGAGGAATCCAACAAGAGTTCAGTGCAGAGGTTCACCAACAACGGTTAGCCAAGCTGTCAGAACGAGCAGCACTGCAGTTAAGGGCAGTGCTGCTTATATACTGGTGAAACCCTGGATTTGGTGCCGAAATTAGAGCATTACACATGTGCAGTAGGATGTGTAACCCGCATGCGCACAATTAATAACTAAGCACACAAGGATTTGTGCATGCGCAAGTAACACTTCCGGTAGTTCGTGCGCTCATAATGCCTAGGGCCGTACTGCATAAGGAACCAGACGGAACCAAAAAACTAAGTGTATTCCTGCGCAGGCGTAGGAGCGCGAGAACGCCGAAAGACCCCAACATGGTGAGTGTAATACACATGGGGCCTGATTCACTAAACCGTGATATGACAAATAGCACACCTTATCAAAGATATCACACCTTATCAAAGATAGCACACCTTATCAAATATATCACACCTTATCAAAGATAGCACACCTTATCAAAGATATCACACCTTATCAACGTTAACATGCCTTATCAAAGTAGCATAGTGAGCGCTACAAAGTTATGCTTGCTAATTGGCAATTGCACTCGTCCTGCCCTGAGCCCCTGCGGGTTCGTAGTGCTTGCTATGCTACTCTGATAAGGCGTGTTAACTTTGATAAGGTGTGATACCTTTGATAAGTGATGATATCTTTGATAAGGTGTGATATCTTTGAAAAGTGATGATATCTTTGATAAGGTGTGATATCTTTGATAAGCTGTGATATCTTTGATAAGGTGTGATATCTTTGATAAGGTGTGCTATATGTCATATCATGATTTAGTGAATCAAGCCCATTAAACAAGAGTACTAATGCTATATATTGCATAGATTGAAAATTAACAGAACATACAAGGGGCACAAGAACTGTTAGATAAGGTCACCACGAGAATGCTTGATCAAGTCACAGCACGGAGAGCAAACATCAGGCTTTGTCAGTTTTCCCATTTGGCAATTAAACGGCGCCCACATCGTGACCTGCGTGGATATTCATGCGGTGACCTTCTGTGACGTCTTCTGTCTCTGTCCTTGGTGTGTTCCGTGCGTCTTTAACTTCTACGCTACGCCCTTTAAATTAGATGCTTGACATTAATTTACTTCTGCGCTGTGAAGCACAGTAGGGTTGACTTCTTGATGTATATGTTTCTGTTATTTATCAATGACATTATGTAGCCGTGGTTACCTGCAGAATCTGAATTACAGTGAATGATTTTTTTTTTGATAGGTGATGACTTCTTATTAGTGGAGTTTATGCGCTGACCAATCACAACTCCATGGTCTAAAATACAAATGTTTATTTGCGTTTTTGGCCTTTGCCCTTCTGTGTCTCAAACAATGCATGTTTTCTCCACTTCTTTTCTCTAACTTATAGAGAAACCGTAACCAAGAATTGAACTTCATCCCAATCAGTAGCTGATACCCCCTTTTCCACGAGAAATCAATTCCTTTTCACAAACGGACCATCAGGGGGCTCTGTATGGCTGATATTGTGGTGAAACCCCTCCCACAGTGTGATGTCAGGACCATGGTCCTGACAGTTTCCTCTCTGCGAACCTCATTACATTGTGATAAATAAGAACTGTTTACAACTGTCAAAAAAGCAAGCAGCAGCTATTTCCACTGACATCACCTGCCAGCAGTAAAAATGTCACCACGTGATAAATGTCAGAATGTAAATCATGGAGAGGAAAGATTTTTCAGTGGGCAAACATGGACTAAATCATGTATACAATTATTGTAAAAATGAAGCACTTTTTTTATTACATTATGTTCACTGGAGTTCCTCTTTAACCTGCCTGGCGTTCTATTAAGATCGCCAGGCAGGCTGCGGGAGGGTTTTTTTTTAATAAAAAAAAAACTATTTCATGCAGCCAACTGAAAGTTGGCTGCATGAAAGCCCACTAGAGGGCGCTCCGGAGGCGTTCTTCCGATCGCCTCCGGCGCCCAGAATAAACAAGGAAGGCCGCAATGAGCGGCCTTCCTTGTTTTGCTTACATCGTCGCCATAGCGACGAGCGGAGTGACGTCATCGACGTCAGCCGACGTCCTGACGTCAGCCGCCTCCGATCCAGCCCTTAGCGCTGGCCGGAACTTTTTGTTCCGGCTACGCTGGGCTTAGGCGGCTGGGGGGACCCTCTTTCGCCGCTGCTCGCGGCGGATCGCCGCAGAGCGGCGGCGATCAGGCAGCACACGCGGCTGGCAAAGTGCCGGCTGCGTGTGCTGCTTTTTATTTGAGCCAAATCGGCCCAGCAGGGCCTGAGCGGCAGGCTCCGGCGGTACTGGACGAGCTGAGCTCGTCCAGACCGCCCAGCAGGTTAACTAGTTACCATTTGTGAAGCAGTATCTACGCTAACATGCCCCCGGCGTACGCACACCACTAGTGTAACAGTAGCCACCGGGACCAATGCAGAAGAATACGGAGGCTACGCCAACGGGAGACCCAGAGCTGTACAGTGGCTGGTGGCCCCTGTGTACAGATATGTCAGAAGATGCCAATGCGGAAGAAGATGTGGACCACGCAGAGCTGTAAAGCAGCAGACAGTTAAATACCTCATATCATATATATCCCCCATATAAACCCCATAACCGGGGAGAGATCACCATGGCCAGTCAGAGGGGAAGCTTTGGCACGCGACCAATCAGGTGAGAGTGCTGGCACCAGACCAGCTAATCACGCCCTGCTGCTCCTTTTGCTAACTGGTGCAGGTGGTCTCGCGGACGAGACCACGTCACAGTCATTGGGCCAATCACTGCACTCGATCAATAGCAGTGACCTAGCTGTCATAGGGCTGCTGATTCGGGGATTCGGTGGATGCGTGTGTGCCAGCCTGCCAGGAAGGCCGGCGGGAGAGTGGAGAAAAGGCAGGTGCCAGGTGGCCCAAACTGTTTGTCCAAACGTCGCCCCCTAGATTATTCCGCCTGAATCACGTGATTCAAATGGCTTCATGGTAGTCCCGGCCCTGTCCATAAGGCTAAATATGGATACTGCAAATCTGTAGTATTTTTGTATTTCTGTCCCTTGAGCATGCTCAATAGATATTTTTCTCTATGTGTCGTACAAAACTTTCCTGCATTTTCAAATGTAATTTTGCGTAATTTTCAGACTTTAGATGTTGGAATTCCATTAATTTTGACTTTAAAAAAAAAAATGTAGGTATTTATATAGCGCCGACATATTATGCAGCGCTGTACAGAGTATATTCTCTTGTCACTAACTGCCCCTCAGAGGGGCTCACAATCTAATCCCTACCTTAGTCTTATGTCTATATCATGTGGTGCATGTATCATAGTCTAGGGTCAATTAAGGGGGAAGCCAATTAACTTATCTGTATGGTTTTTGGGATGTGGGAGCAAAACCAGAGCCCGGAGAAAACCCACGCAGACACGAGGAGAACATAGAAACTGACAAACGGAAGAAAAGGATCCACTCACCTTCCTGACGTTTCCCCGGCGATCGTTGCTCCCCTCCACCCAGGCCGGCATCTCTGCTCGCTCTGACTCTAATGTCGGGTCCCGGCTTGATGATGACATCAAGCTGCGACCTGGAACTTAGAGTCAGTGTGAGCAGGGGGGCTAGAGCTGCTTACTGCTGGACCCAGGGAGATGAGTAAAGGCTGTTGGCTGTGCTGGGGAGACCTGGCTATACTGGGGACAGCAATGCCTTGCTATCTATACTGGGGATCCGGCTGCCTGACCCCCCAAATGTGTCTCCCGCATGTAAAATACACTGGTGCTTAAGGGAGGTTAGGCTGCTGGTCCCTGGAAGGTTAAGTTAAATCTGTCCTTTATCCTAATTGTTGTTTTAATAACTGTATTTTAACATTAATACTGAGTTTATGGTAATTATGGTAATTATACAGTGTGTGTGTGTGTGTGTGGGGGGGGGGGGGGGGGGTAGTACTGTTTTTTATTTAGGCCTATTTTTAACATTGACTCTCAAGCAACCAGAAACTACACTTAACCGGCATCAGCCAATCCCTGTTGGTGCTGGATAATGAGGGTTTACTGTACTAATTCCAAGTACTGTATAAATCAATAATAATAATAAATAAGTATGACTTTCAAACTAATGTTTAATTTTCTTTAAAAAAAATAAAAAAAAATAAAAGGATTTAAAAATGTTTAAGTTGGCTTGTTGAAAGAACAATAGCGGTGACCTGTCATTGGGTGAAGTCAATAAAGGACGCGGCGCTCCTGGATGCATTATGTGGAGTTATGAGTCGGTCAGGCTGGCGGAAGCCTCCTCCTGGCCCAGCTGTGCCTCGGGATGCTGATGTCCAGTTTATTGATGTGACTGTTTACTCACAGCCCCGACATCAGCTGTGCAGCTGGGTACTGTATTTACATCGGAGGTGATGAATAGCAATTTATTACGGCTGCAAAGCGTGTCACTCCTGATTAAGGTGCTCATTTTACACAACTCGTTTCAGGAAGGACCCGGCGGTTCTCTAGACGGAGCGTTCAGCTATAAAGCACAACAGGGAAGTCACTCTATAGACAGGAACATACTAAGATGTCTTTAATATGATTGCCTGGAACGTCCGGAGAAACTGTGCTGAGGAAATCATGTCTGGACTGCAAATGGAGAGAAGGAGATCTCACTGACCTACAGCTATAAGTACAGCTATGACAAGGGCGGTGGACTGGATCACTGGCGTACGTACTGCAGCGCTGCCGCATGAACTGGGCATGGGCGGTGCCGCAACTAATAATATATCGGTCATTTAAAGTAAACCCGAGGTGAAAATAAACTGATGAGATAATCAATTGTATTTATCCTCCTACTCCTAAAAAATGACCTTTTTAGACATCCCGGCCCATATGCAATTCACCTTTTCACCTGACTTTTCTCCTAGGAGATATTTTAAAACTTGTCAATAAAATCCTTTTTAAACCACCAGAAAGCAAAAGAATACTCGAAATAATTTTGATAGTACTTTCTACCTACTTTTTGATACTTTTTTCAATTGCAAAGTGTTAAAAAGTTATTTTAAATCAAAGGTGAATTTTTTTCTCCTAGGAGAAAAGTCAGGTGAAAAGGTGAATTGCATATGGGCCCCCATGTTTTTATTTTATATTTAACCACTTGCCGACCACGCACTCATACCGCGCGTCGGCAAAGTGGCAGCTGCAGGACCAGCGATGCAGTTCTGCGTCGCCGGCTGCAGGCTAATTAATCAGGAAGCAGCCGCTCGCGCGAGCGGCTGCCTACTGTCAATTCACGGCAGGGGGCTCCGTGAATAGCCTGCGGGCCGCCGATCGCGGCTCGCAGGCTAATTGTAAACACAAGCGGAAATAATCCGCTTTGTTTACATTGTACGGCGCTGCTGCGCAGCAGCGCCGTAAGGCAGATCGGCGATCCCCGGCCAATCAGCGGCCGGGGATCGCCGCCATGTGACAGGGGACAGCCTGTCACTGGCTGCACAGGACGGATAGCGTCCTGTGCAGCCCAGATTGCTAGAGGGGAAAGGTATGAGAGGGAGGGGGGGAATTTCGCCGCGGAGGGGGGTTTTGAGGTGGCCCCCCTGCAACACCCAGGCAAGGCAGGAGCGATCAGACCCCCCCAGCACATCATCCCCCTAGTGGGGAAAAAAGGGGGTCGATCTGGTCGCTCTGCCTGCACCCTGATCTGTGCTGGGGGCTGCACAGCCCACCCAGCACAGATCAGCTAAAACAGCGCTGGTCCTTAAGGGGGGGGTAAAGAGTGGGTCCTCAAGTGGTTAAAGAAGAAGTGCAAAGAAAATAATGTAATGAAAAAAGTGCATAATTTTTACAATAATTATGTATAAATGATGTAGTTAGTTAATGTTTGCCCATTTTAAAAGCTTTCCTCTCCCTGATTTACATTCTGAAATGTATCACATGGCGACATCTTTACTGCTGGCAGGTGATGTCTTTGGAAGGAGATGCTGCTTTTTTGGCAGTTGGAAACAACTGTTTCTTCCTACAATGCAACAAGGCTCCCACCGTGTGATGTCAGTACCTAGGTGCTGACATCACACTGTGGGAGGGATTTGACTACAATATCAGCCATATAGACCCCCCAATGATCTGTTTGAGAAAAGGAAAAGATTTCTCATGGGAAAGATAATATCGGCTACTGATTGGGATGAAGTTCAATCCTTGGTTACGGTTCAAAGTAGGTTGAGTGTTTTACTGTCTCTAATCAGTGGCAGCCTGATGAGTTCAATAGTTCATGTATTTTATCTCCCTCTGCTCCCAGAAGTTGTATTCTGCCAGGAAAACTTTTATTGCAGTAATTAGCTTATCAGTGATGTGTACTATATTCCGGACAAGGTACCGACAAGCAGGGGCGTAACTAGAAATCACTGGGCCCCCCTGCGAATATTTGGATGGGGCCCCCCCCATAGGTGCCAAATAATCGTAATGGGGCAGCATTTCACTGTAAATTAATTGTAAAGTGGGCAGCATTTTACCAGACAATCGTAATGTGGGCCAGAAAATCGTAATGTGGGCAGAGTTCACCAGAAAATCGTAATGTGGGCCTTTAGAAAATCATAATGTGGGCAGAGTTCACCAGAAAATCGTAATGTGGGCACCAGTCACCAGAAAATCGTAACGTGAGTAGCAGTCACCAGAAAATTGTAACGTGGACAGCATTCACCAGACAATCGTAACGTGGGCAGTGTTCACCAGAAAATCGTAATGTGGGCAAGAAAATCGTAATGTGGGCAGCGTTCACCAGAAAATCGTAACGTGGACAGCATTCACCAGACAATCGTAACGTGGGCAGTGTTCACCAGAAAATCGTAATGTGGGCCAGAAAATCGTAATGTGGGCAGAGTTCACCAGAAAATCGCAATGTGGGCAGCAGTCACCAGAAAATCGCCATGTGGGCAGCAGTCACCTGAAAATCGCAATGTGGGCATCAGTCACCAGAAAATCCTAATGTGGGCAGCAGTCACCAGAATATCGTAATGTGGGTAGCAGTCACCAGAAAATCCTAATGTGGGCAGCAGTCAGTCACCAGAATATCATAATGTGGGCAGCACACACCAGAAAATCCTAATGTGGGCAGCAGTCACCAGAAAATCCTAATGTGGGCAGCAGTCACCAGAAAATCCTTATGTGGGCAGCAGTCACCAGAAAATCGCAATGTGGGCAGCAGTCACCAGAAAATCGCAATGTGGGCAGCAGTCACCAGAAAATCACAATGTGGGCAGCAGTCACCAGAAAATCGCAATGTGGGCAGCAGTCACCAGAAAATCGTAATGTGGGCAGCAGACACCTGAAAATCGCAAATGTGGGCAGCAGACACCTGAAAATCGTAATGTGGGCAGCAGACACCTGAAAATCGCAATGTGGGCAGCAGACACCTGAAAATCGTATTGTGGGCAGCAGACACCTGAAAATCGTAATGTGGGCAGCAGACACCTGAAAATCGTAATGTGGGCAGCAGACACCTGAAAATCGCAATGTGGGCAGCAGTGACCAGAAAATCGTAATGTGGGCAGCAGACACCTGAAAATCGCAATGTGGGCAGCAGACACCAGAAAATCGTAATGTGGGCAGCAGACACCAGAAAATCGCAATGTGGGCAGCAGACACCAGAAAATCATAATGTGGGCAGCAGACACCTGAAAATCGTAATGTGGGCAGCAGACACCTGAAAATCGTAATGTGGGCAGCAGGCACCTGAAAATCGTAATGTGGGCAGCAGACACCTGAAAATCATAATGTGGGCAGCAGTGACCAGAAAATCGCAATGAGGGCAGCAGTGACCAGAAAATCATAATGTGGGCAGCAGTCACCAGAAAATCGTAATGTGGGCAGCAGTCACCAGAAAATCGTAATGTGGGCAGCAGACACCTGAAAATCACAATGTGGGCAGCAGACAGTGACCAGAAAATCATAATAATGTGTGCAGCAGACACCTGAAAATCGTAATGTGGGCAGCAGACACCTGAAAATCACAATGTGGGCAGCAGTGACCAGAAAATCATAATAATGTGTGTGCAGCAGACACCTGAAAATCGTAATGTGGGCAGCAGACACCAGAAAATCACAATGTGGGCAGCAGACACCTGAAAATCACAATGTGTGCAGCAGACACTAGAAAAAAAAATGCACCTGTGAACAAAAAACAATTCACTTACCTGACAGAAGTCTTCTCCTCTCCCAGCATCTGGCTCGCAGCTCCCCGAGTCCTCCTGCAGCACATCTCCCGCGCTGACAGGCAGAGTGCAGGGCTACGGCAAGATGGCTGCCGAAGCCCTGTACTAGAGACACAAATAGTCTCCAGTGTAGGGCTTCTTCGGCGGCCATCTTGCCGTAGCCCTGCTCTGCCTGCCGGAGACTATGCAGGCTGCTGGTGGAGCGGGGCTGCTGGGAATGAACTGGCGCAGCGTCTATTAGACGCTGCGGCCAGTTGAGCACCTTGCTGGGGGGTCCAGAGCAGCGCTCCCCCCACGCACAGTGAGCGGGCCCCGGAGCAGCCCCGGGCCCCCCTGCGGCTGAGGGGGTCGCATCCCCGGTAGGTACGCCGGTGCCGACAAGACAGAAGCTGTCACTTTCATGTCTAGAAATCAACTCTTTCAGGCAGAAAAATAAGTAAAACAGCCTGGTTATGAATATGTTTTGCACTGTACATACACATTTATCTCATCATGTCACATATCGCCTCCGGCACACTTTAAATTACCAATATAATTTACTATGCACTACCCGTCTATGATCAGGTACAACCATTGATTCCTATGCAGTAGCTGATCAGCTACTAGCTGCTTCAGGCATCCAACTCAACGCTTGATTACTGATTACTTAATTAATAATACTTAAAGGGGAACTGTAGTGAGAGGTATATGGAGGCTGCCATATTTATTTCCTTTTAAGCAATACCAGTTGCCTGGCTAACCTGCAGATCCTCTTCCTCTAATACTTTTAGCCATAGCCCCTGAACAAGCATGCAGCACATCAGGTGCTTCTGACATTTTTGTCAGATCTGACAGGATTAGATGCAGGGCCGGGCCGAGGCATAGGCTGGAGAGGCTCCAGCCTCAGGGCGCAGTGTAGGAGGGGGCGCACAATTCATTCAGCTGTCATTCCTAATTGTGTATGAAGCAGAAAAAAATAAGGAAATAGAATACATAGCAGTGACTGCAAGCCAGATAACTAGATATTAAGGTGTTGGGGAGGTTGTGGGCCCTGTGGCCCTCTTAGTCTAATAGCAATCAGTGTGTGACGGCTGGGGTGAAAGGGATGGATGGGCGCACTTTGGTGTCTCAGCCTTGGGTGCTGTAGGACCTTGTCCCTGCTCTGATTAGATGCAAGCTTGTTTTTGGTGTGATTCACACTACTGCAGCCAAATAGCTCAGCAGGGCTGCCAGGCAGCTGGTATTGCTTAAAGGATACCACAACTGACATGTGGCATAATGAGATAGACATGGGTATGTACAGTGCCTAGTACACAAATAACTATGCTGTGTTCCTTTTTTTCTTTCTCTGCCTGAAAGAGTTAAATATCAGGTATGTAAATGGCTGACTCAGTCCTGACTCAGACAGGAAGTGACTACAGTGTGACCTTCACTGATAAGGAATTCCAACTATAAAACACTTTCCTAGAAGAAAATGGCTTCTGAGAGCAAGAAAGAGATAAAAAAGGGGGACATTCTTTTCAGTGAGGGTCACACTGTAGTCACTTCCTGTCTGAGTCAGGACTGAGTCAGCCACTTATATACCTGATATTTACCTCTTTCAGGCAGAGAAAGAAAAAAAGGAACACAGCATAGTTATTTGTGTGCTAGGCACTGTACATACCCATGTCTATCTCATTATGCCACATGTCAGTTGTGGTATCCTTTAAAAGGAAATCAATATGGCAGCCTTCATATACCTCTCACTACAGTTCTCCTTTTACACAGGCACCCATTAGACGCCCTTCCGTTCCCTGTGTACTGAGGAAATATACACAGGCCCAAAGTAGTGTACAGATAGCAGACAGGCTACAGGTGGCTGCCAGCCCGCCCACTTTCCACAGCTCATGGGTTCTCTGACTGATGTATGACACTGATGTACAGATAAGTTAATTGGCTTCCCCCTAAAAAAAAAAAAAATGGCCCTAAACTATGATACATACACTACACGATATAGACATATGACTATGGTAGAGATTAGATTGTGAGCCCCTCTGAGGCACAGTTAGTGACAAGACAATATATTCTGTACAGCACTGTGGAAGATGTCACTGCTATATAAATACTAAAGAATAATTATATCAGGGTTTACTATATTTGCTGTTACTCCCATATATGTATACCCAAAAAGTTTCTATATCAGAGTTTACTGTAATGAGATAATACTGTATGATTTATACTTTCAGTTTATTTTCACTTCAGGTTTGCTTTAATGCTTATATGTAACTATATGGATATATCTTTCTAAAATATACAGTATGTGTTAAAGAGAACCTTAACTAAAAAGAAAAAAAAAAGAGTTTCACTTACCTGCTGCTTCTACCAGCCCTCTGCAGCTACCCTGTGCCCGCGCCATCCTGGAATGATCCTCCGGGCCCCCGTAGCAGCTAAGTTTTGTTTTTAGCGACTGGCCAGTCGCCGAGCCACTGCGTTTGTGCGCGCTGCCCGCGCGCGCCATCAATCTCACTCACGTTGTTGTCCTGTGCATGTACAGGAAGAGACGGTGACGTGAGTGAGAGCAAGGTGACGTGAGTGAGAGCAAGGAGAGCAAGGATGAGCACGGCCATGGCTGCACAGGCGCAGTGGCTCTGTGACTGGCCAGTTCCTGAAATCAAAACTTAGCTGCTACAGGGGCCCGGAGGATCATTCCAAGACGGTGCGGGCCCAGGGCGCCTGCAGAGGGCTGGAGAAAGAAGCCTCAGGTAGTGAAACTCTTTTTTTTCTTTTTAGTTAAAGGACAACTGAAGCGAGAGGGCTATGGAGGCTGCCATATTTATTTCCTTTTAAACAAAGCCTGGCTATCCTGCTGATCCTCTGCTTCTAATACCTTCAGCCATAGCCCCTGAACAGGCATGCAGCAGATCCGATGTTTCTGACATGAATTTTCAGATATGACTGGATTTGCTGCATGCTTTTTTCTGGTGTGATTCAGAGACTGCTTCAGCCAAATAGATCAGCATGGCTGCCAGGCAACTGGTATTGTTTAAAAGGAAATAAATATGGCAGCCTCCAAATTCTTCTCACTTCAGTTGTCCTCTAAGGCTCCCTTTAAAGAGAGTCTGAAGCGAGAATAAATCTCGCTTCAGACCTCATAGTTAGCAGGGGCATGTGTGCCCCTGGTAAAACGCCGATATCCCGCGGCTTAACGGGGGTCCCTTCACCCCCAAATCCCCTCCGTACAGCCGGGGAGCGCTTCCGCATTGGGGCAGGGCTAACCGCCACAGCCCTGCCTCCCGCGCGTCTATCAGACGCGTACCTCCGCCTCTCCCCCGCCCCTCTCAGTCTTCCTTCACTGAGAGGGGTGGGGGAGAGGCGGTGATGCGCATCTGATAGACGCGCTGAGAGGCAGGGCTGCAGCCGTTAGCCCTGCCTCCAGGAAGACAAAATTTTGCGACCAAGTTGACGACCAAGTTTTGCGGGAGTGGGTTTGGGGGTGAAGGGACCCCCGTTTAGCCGCGGGGATAGCGGCGTTTTAGCAGGGGCACACATGCCCCTGCTAACTATGAGCTCTGAAGCGAGATTTATTCTCGCTTCAGAGTCTCTTTAAGATATATATATATGATAAAGATATAAAATTCATAGCTTAGTTAAGGTTCCCTTAAGAGCTAAAGTAAGATACACATTTTGTGTCACCAATAAATCTCATTATTTTGCAGAGGTATGAGACAGTCCCTGCACAGAAGTGTATCTTGATATTTGTTTTATGAGAAATTGCAGCTGAAAAGACGCTATGAATCAATCTGTAATACCAAATAAGCTCATTTCTTTGCTATTTTCACGGAAATTCATTTGTCTAAGCACCAAATTATGGGCAAAATTTCCCACAAAACTTTACATGTGTAGCAGATAGAAAGTAGGATAGTAAATGATGGATTATGCCGCAGGTTAGTCCATGTGTGATTAATGCAAGTAAACCGGGAGGAAAAAGTGAAAGAATCAGCAAAAAAAACTAAAAACACGGTACGGCGAACATCTGTGTAAAGGAGGCGACAGAGAATTCCAATATAGTAACTAGTTTTGTCTTTGTACATTAAAGTAGGGTGAATATTTTTAATTGTCCTTCCAATTTCTGGCGCATATCACATTTTCCGAGTGCAATTTTTTTTTTTGCATTCGTTCACAATATTTTCATATTGCGGTGAAATACATTGAAATTGAAAACGTGTGCGATGTGCCCAAAAAAAATCAAAAGGCAGTCTGATTTTTAAAAATGGGGGGAAAAGTGCATAACAAGGGATGCTCATTGAAATTTCCGATCGGAAAACGGAAATCGGATTTCGGCAGAAATATCACATTACTACAACTCGGTCATTTCGGACCAATCACAGAGCTCGGAAGCATTGAACCAATCAGAGAAAGCAGAAACAACTCAGAAGTATTTGGCCAATCAACGAATGCAAAAAAATGACCCCAAAAAAGGGCTACTCGGAACTCAGAATTCAATCTGAAATCAGTGGAGTATGAAATTGACATTGGCGGAAATCTGATTTTCCATGGAATCTGAAATTGCCATTTCTGATAACATGAATGAATGCAAAAGATATGCGATTCCCAAAGGGGCCATTAAATTTAAATATGTGTGCTCCCTGCCTTACTTGGGCAACTGGTATATTGTTTAATGTACCAGGGTCAGCCATACTATGCCAGGAAAAAAAACACATTTATAAATAAATAACTACTTGTTCTACTTACATAACAGATGTATTGTACTGTCCACGTTTTGATTTCAGTGAATTTTATATAGTAAATAGAGAATTCTGTTCCTTTGCCATCTTGGTTCCCTCTGACTGAATACTGATGTCATTTCCTCCCTTACTCTTTTTTTTTCCTCCTAGAATCTGCTCCGTCATAGCTGCTTTGTAAACATGTGAGCACAGACATAGATCGTATTTGAACCTGTCACTCTGAACTGCACTTAGCCAATCAGTGAGGAGCAGGAATATGGGAGGGGAGGTAACAAGCTTCCTTCTCGTTGGCAGTATACCAAATAGAGCCAGGCTGACAGATGAGATTTACAGCAGAAACATTTCTGAATAGATTGGAGTGCTTGCAATACAGGGTGAGGTTCCAGGCTGCACAATAAACTCAGAGCAGTGGGTAAATGGAATTTGATTTTGTGACTGACAATTTCTCTTTAAAAGGAAATAAATATGGCAGCCTCCATAACTCTCTCACCTCAGTTTCACTTTAACTTTGGAAGCTGGGCATGGTGAGCTGTGAAGATAATCAGAATGTTGTGGAAATAACAAGTTAAACAAGAACCAGATATGCAAAGAGAGTTGTGGAAGGTCCTACTAATAGACTCTCCACTCATTGCCCTATTTAGCCTATAAATTATGGCAGCTAATCCCATAATCCTTCACTCCCAGCCTGCTGAGTATATGAGCAGTAATGCCTTCATATTTCTGCTGTAGAGGTGGTCACCTCGCCATAAATCTCTGAAGGTTCACATCATTAATACTCCAAGCTGTGTCTGTCTGGTTGTTTGCGATTGTCAGTCAGGAAGTGTTCATACATTGATTGAATGCTTACATGAAGGGCGCATCGATCTTGTATTACGGAATGATTACCGCGTGACAGACCTGAAGCCATTCACCACAAGAGCTTCATTTGTCACTTATTGTCCCGCGTACGCAATTACAAAAGCGCTTTCCTCAAACAACAAACAAGGCGGCTTTGCATGCAGTTCTGTTCCTGTCGGCTTCTCCTCCAATTGGTTCAGCCGGGGCTGACAAACTGAAGATAACCGAATGGACATAGCAACTCCGACATTCTGACCAACTCAGATAGGCTTGGAAGATGATTATTATTATTATTATTATTTATTGTATTTATAAAGCGCCAACACATTACGCAGCGCTGAACATTAATTTAGGTTGATCTGCATTTTAGATGGTACTTTTGCATACATTTAAAAGAGGCGCCCAGTAGTTGGTGCTCCAGATCAGGATCCATCTGAAAATGGCGCCTGCGAATAATGGCGCACGGTGTTGCCGCTAATCCGTGTTTCCGCTTAGCGCTATTTAACGTTAAAGCCTTATCGTTATTTAGCTCTGTTTATTTTATTGAAAATTAGCGTTAACATACAGAACCCTCTCTGTACCTATCCCTAACCCCTAGACCCCCCCCCTGGTGGTGCCTAACCCTAACCACTTCCCTGGTGGTGCCTAACACTAAGACCTCCCTGGAGGTGCCTAACCCTAAGCACCCCCCTGGAGGAGCCTAACTCTAAGATCTCTATGGTGGTGCCTAACCCTAAATCTCCCCTGGTGGTGCCTAACCCTAAATCTCCCCTGGTGGTGTATAACCCTAACCTTGACAGTGTTACATTAAACCCATTCAACCGTTATGCAGTTAAATAAAGTCTGCAGTTTGGCTTATGTAGGGCGCTATTGATAAATAACGTTACTGTGTGCCGTTTTTCTTCTTTTTTCCCTGTGCGACATTATTATGCAGTACCAACGATAAATAGCGATAAACGTATCTTTTTAATGCAGCGCCATTTTTATGCATAGGCGCTGTGCGCCATTATCTACTGTACCGCCAGATCATGCCGATAGTTAAAATATGGGTTATCTTACTGATAACAACTATCACCTTCCCTAAACTATACCTCACCCCCCCTCCCCCACCCACCTATACCTCACACTATTCATCCCATACCTACACCTAACACTAACTCCCAACTCATACCTCACACTAACCATCCCTGACCTACACCCAACTCTACCCTCCACCTATACCCCACACTATCCCTCCCCTACCTACATTTATCATTAACCCTCCCCACCTACACCTACCACTACTCCTTCATCTATGCATCATACTAACCCTCCCCTACCTACACCTAACACTAACTCCACTCCTTTACCTCACATTAACCCTCCCCTACCTACCACTACTCCTTCATCTATACATCATACTAACCCTGCCCTACCTACACCTAACACTAACTCCCCTCCTGTACCTCACATTAACCCTCCCTACCTACACCTACCACTACTCCTTCATCTATACATCATACTAACCCTCCCCTACCTACACCTAACACTAACTCCCCTCCTGTACCTCACGTTAACCCTCCCTACCTACACCTACCACTACTCCTTCATCTATGCATCATACTAACCCTCCCCTACCTACACCTAACACTAACTCCACTCCTGTACCTCACGTTAACCCTCCCCTACCTACACCTACCACTACTCCTTCATCTATACATCATACTAACCCTCCCCTACCTACACCTAACACTAACTCCACTCCTATACCTCACATTAACCCTCCCCTACCTACCACTACTCCTTCATCTATACATCATACTAACCCTCCCCTACCTACACCTAACACTAACTCCACTCCTGTACCTCACGTTAACCCTCCCCTACCTACCACTACTCCTTCATCTATACATCATACTAACCCTCCCCTACCTACACCTAACACTAACTCCACTCCTGTACCTCACGTTAACCCTCCCCTACCTACACCTACCACTACTCCTTCATATATGCATCATACTAACCCTCCCCTACCTACACCTAACACTAACTCCCCTCCTATACCTCACATTAACCCTCCCCTACCTACACCTACCACTACTCCTTCATCTATACATCATACTAACTCTCCCCTACCTACACCTAACACTAACTCCACTCCTTTACCTCACATTAACCCTCCCCTACCTACACCTACCACTACTCCTTCATCTATACATCATACTAACCCTCCCCTACCTACACCTAACACTAACTCCACTCCTATACCTCACATTAACCCTCCCTACCTACACCTACCACTACTCCTTCATCTATACATCATACTAACCCTCCCCTACCCTACCTACACCTAACACTAACTCCCCTCCTGTACCTCACGTTAACCGTCCCTACCTACACCTACCACTACTCCTTCATCTATACATCATACTAAGCCTCCCCTACCTACACCTAACACTAACTCCACTCCTATACCTCACATTAACCCTCCCCTACCTACCACTACTCCTTCATCTATACATCATACTAACCCTCCCCTACCTACACCTAACACTAACTCCCCTCCTGTACCTCACGTTAACCCTCCCCTACCTACACCTAACACTAACTCCACTCCTATACCTCACATTAACCCTCCCCTACCTACACCTACCACTACTCCTTCATCTATACATCATACTAACCCTCCCCTACCTACACCTAACACTAACTCCACTCCTATACCTCACATTAACCCTCCCCTACCTACACCTACTCCCCTACCTACACCTCACATTAACCCTCCCCTACCTACACCTACCACTATTTCTTCATCTATACATCATACTAACCCTCCCCTACCTACACCTAACACTAATTCCCCTCCTATACCTCACATTAACCCTCCGCTACCTACACCTAACACTAACCTTACCACCTATACCTCACACTAACTCTCCCCTACTTAAACTTAAAACTAACCCCCACCTATACCTTACACTACCCCCCCCCCCCACCTATCCATTACACTAACCTTCCCCTACCTACACCTAGCACTAAACCTTCACCTATACCTCAAATTAACCCTTCCCTCCCTACCTACCTACACATAACACTAACCCTCCACCTATACCTCCCACAAATCCTCCCCTACCTACACCTAACACTAACCTCCCCACCTATATCTCACACTAACCATCACCTACCTACACCTAAAACTAACCACCACCTATACCTCACACTAATCCTCCCCCACCTACAACTAGCAATACAATAACCATTCACCTATCCCTCACACTAACGTTCCCCTACCAACAACCAGCACTAACCCTTCATCTACACACCTCACATCAACCCTCTCCTACCTACACCTAACACTAACTCTCCCACTGATACCTCTCACACAAATCCTCTCCTAGCTACACCTAAAACTAACCCCACCAATACCTCACACTAACCCTCCCCTACCTACACCTAACACTAACACCCACCCCCCCCCCCCCCCATACCTACCTACACCTAATATCAACCTCCCTCTTGCTATGCCTAACACTAACCTAACCTCCCAACCTATGCCTAACACTTATTACCCTCTACCTATAACTAAGAGTAACGGATACTGAGCATTGTTCCGCAGCTGTTGTGGGGCTCGGCTATGTGATAGTCGAACCCCATGTGCCTGGTTACTAATCCCCGCCACTGTCTCTGCTCTGCCATTGTCCAGAGTTCAGCTACATGATAACCAAACTCCCAGCAGTTATCATAATTGTCTAAATATGTCTTTCTATGTATCTGTTGTACTCTGATCACTACTGTGCTTCACATCCTTACTGAGTTGTCAGCAGTGTGGGTGTGTCCTTGACTTTCCTGTACCTGCTTGGGGTGTAGGAAAGAATAGTGAGGTCAGGGAGCTGGCCATATTATCTGGCTGAGCTCATGGGCATAGCAATCACCCCTGCCATGGCCCAGTGGTTTTGGGGGCCCCTCCTGCCTCCTCCCCCCTCTCCATAACCCCAAGTAAAGCCAATTAGCAAAAACACCTCCCCGTTTGCTTAAAAAAAGTCCCTGCCACCTTCTCACTCCATGAAGAGTAGTGAGGGGCTGTAATTTTTTTCTGCTCCCAGATGCTGCTTTCCAGCAGAGCACGCCCTCCTGCCATTCGTCGACTCCTGGTCACAAGGGGCCCCATGCTATCATTTTTGCAGGGGGGGGGCCTATTAAGTCTAGTTACGCTCCTGGCTGGGCTGTCTAAAACCAGATGACTCGATGACTCACAGGGCCAGCTGGAGAGGACCACATATGTTTTCACAGGTGAGACACAGAGATAAACTGTATTTCATGTGCCACCAGTGGGTCCATCCCTACCTTGAGATTAGTCTTTTGCTGTAGAATGAAACCTCCACTGTGTTAGTTACTCAGCATCAGACCTACAGAGTCATTCTGAAGTCAGATGATGTGGGGAGAAAACGTGTGCATGAAAAAAAGGGCGCCGTGAAAAAAGGGCCTGACTTATTAACGAATTTGGCGCCAGGTATTAACGAAATTTGATAACGAGAACCATGGTTGTCAAGCTTTATTAACAATATTTACTGTTGCAAAAAACGAGATATAATAACGAATAAATATTAACGTCAAATGTCATTGCGTTTTTCATCAATACTGCTTAACCCTACCTTCACACAGAACCCTCCCCTGGTGGTGCCTAAAACTAACCACTCCTTTAGTGGTGCCTAATCCCCCCCCCCCCGGTGGTGTATAACCCTAACCACCCCTCTGGTGGTGCCTAACCCTAACCACCACCCCTGGTGTTGCCTAAAACTAACCGCCGCCTAGGTGGTGCCTAACCCTTACCACTCCCTCTGTAGAAACACCCTTTTATATATATTAACGATAATACCTTTGAAAACATAAAATCTGTACCTAATAACGAAAAACTAACTTCTAAAACAATAACTACCTCAAAAACTATAATGTTCTAATGTTATTAAGAAAAAATTTTGCGCCTCCCTTTTTTCTGCTTTTTTCACCATATTAATGATAATTGCATTAAAGTCTATGGCGGCGCCCTTTTTGTCCATTCTCAGCCGGCGCCCTTTTTTCCTGCTACCGAGGAAACAATGTGACTAGAAACGTTGATATCGTAGTTGTCTAACCACCTCTGTGTCCTTCATCTTCCTCCGCCTGGCATTGAGAAAGCAAGAAGGATGCCCTTTTGTGACATTCACATTGTACCTGTCAGGCTGCAGTGTCCATTTTTGAACAAAAAGGACAGAGGAGAATGTGAATTTGGAGAACACGGTGATTGAGGGTCACAAAACGTCTCTAAAAGTTGATAGCCGTTTACTGCAGATAATAGCACTTCGACAAAAGGAAGAGATGGGCGTGATCGAACATCATGAGATATACGAGTGAGGAATAAAGACACGTTCCGAAGTCTTCTTCCATGCTCTGATGGAAGGCACGAAGACGGAGGCTGGAACCAACGAGCATTTGTCAAGACCAAATTACCGATTGGAACGCAACGGCTGTGACCTTCTTTGTGTAATCTCGGCAGCAGGAGGACATTCTTGACATCTGTCAGTTTGCACTTGACCTTTCCAAACACTCAAGTTTTCAAACGGAG
The DNA here is from genome assembly GCF_040937935.1 of Hyperolius riggenbachi. Classification (NCBI taxonomy): domain Eukaryota; kingdom Metazoa; phylum Chordata; class Amphibia; order Anura; family Hyperoliidae; genus Hyperolius; species Hyperolius riggenbachi. The sequence goes on along the minus strand of NC_090651.1, from coordinate 36,571,001 downwards.
GCCGAAGGAATGAATTTAACTATCCTTTTGACAATGCAATAAAAGGTAAGCTCTAAGTGGAACAGAGGACACTAAGTGGACCTTCATGCCACAAAGAAGAAAATAGCGTGCTTTTTCAAACTTATAATTGAAAGTTGAGAGGACTGTATTTCTGACAAAGTGTGACAATCTATTAATGGACTACGCTTCCATCACAACTCTGTATCTAAACCCTATTTTATTGCCAGCTAAATCTCTACAGCATTTCCAAATTCAATCTAGACAATTTCCTAACCCGGTCCTGAATATAGGACACATGGGCCCATCGGCAATTCACTTTTTTTCCTAAGTTTTCTCTTAGGAGATAATTTTCATCTTTGGTTTAAAATAACTTTTCAGCCCGTTGCAGTTGAAAAAGTACCAAAAAGTTGGTGGAAAAGTACCATTAAAATGATTTTTAGTATTTCGAGCTTGCTAGTGGTTTCAAAGGCATTTTTTTGACAAGGTGTAAAAATATCACCCAGGAGAAACTTCAGAAGAAAAGATGAATTGCATATGGGTCTTGGCTGTTAAAGTGTACCTGAGCCAGGCTCAGATTTATCTCACAGGAGCCTCTAGGTACAGATGTCCTGGCACCCTAGACTTTGCCCTTCATGAACCTACAAACCCCACCAAATTGCACTGCAAGTGTGCTGGCTGGCCCAGCCGTCACTTCTCCCTTACTTTGCTTGCCCATTATAGATAGCTACAGCCAGGGGCGTAGCAATAGGGGTTGCAGAGGTAGCGACCGCATCGGGGCCCTTGGGCCAGAGGGGCCCCGAAAGGGCCCTCCCTCAACTACAGTATTACCTCTCTATTGGTCCTGTGCTCATAATAATCACTTCTATAGATACTTTGAATAGTGGTAATCCTTAACAAACTGTTTCCCATCCTTTTCTTGCACCTCTGACACTGTAGTTGCCATTGGCAGATTTTGGTGCGCCGTATTAATTGTTACGTATAGAGTGCTTGGGGGGGCCCCATTGTAAAACTTGCATCGGGGCCCACAGCTCCTTAGCTACGCCACTGGCTACAGCTGCCCCTTATCATTAAGTAGCCAGAAGTAGCCTCAATATTAAACAACTAGAGGTGCCCCCAAGTATTAGGTAGTTAGAGGAACTTCAGTATTAAGTAGCTAGAGGTGTCCCTGACTGAAAGGAGATCTTGCCAGCGGAATGCAGAGAGCAGGGTGAGTAACCTCTCATTTACGCTCTGCTCAGGATTCTGCATAGGAAAGGAGGGAGGCCCTAGGGGAGGGGAGTAAGCCACCTTTCCATCATCAGGCCTACAGTGCCTTATGGTAAATCCGGCCCTGACCTGGGGGACCTGGGGGATAAAAAAAAAAGCCTTACCATGCTGTCTACAGTCCTCCATTGCCAAGCTTAGACCCCCCCAAAGAAAATCAAGAAAAACAAAAGTTTGCTTTCCTAAAACAGAAAGAATTTGCGATAATTCAGGTTAGAGTGAGCTCGAGATGTCTCCCAGGCACCACTGCTGAATATATGCAAATTAACCATTGTACCCTAAGAACCCTAAGAAAATCAACAAGGGTATGCTGGTAAGAAAATGGGGCCCCACTCTTCTTCAGGCACAAGCAAGGCTGTACTGTGCCTGCGTGAGTATGACCATGCCTGTGCAGGAAGCAAGAGCCGCTCATGCATGCACGGCTCTGCGTTACTGCAAATGCAAAAATGCACGCAACATGTCAAATGCGATGCCATTGACTTGCACTAAATGTCCGTCGAATGGGAATTCGTCAAAACGCAATTCGCAAATAACTTCTGTGATGTGACAACAAGCAAGCAGCCTAACGGGCCAATCAAAGTGCGGAGATCATGTCCTAGAAAGCCACTTCAGCTGACAGGGCTCAGGGCTGGACAAAAGGAGCGGCTGTTACTTCAAAGAGTGCACGTAAGATACCAGCGCATGCTACGCAGCACTACCTTGTGTAGCATGCGCGCAGAGATTTTAACTCGCATTGCTCAATTTAAGCTGCGCTGCTTTAGCAACCATTTTTCAGCCTGCGGGTTGTTTTCACCTTATGGGCTTGATTCACAAAAGCGTGATAATGCTTCTCTTGCCCGCGCTATGCTTCACATGGGTTTTACCGCACATAAAGGTTTACGCGCTATGACAAAGCTTTACGCGCTAACGTTCACGTGCACGCGCTAAAGTGCACATTTGTGCGAACATTAACATGCGCAAAGCTTTGTCATAGCACGCGTAACACTTTACGCGCAGTAAGCCGAGTGCAAAGTATAGCGCGGGCATGATAAGCATTATCACGCTTTTGTGAATCAAGCCCTATGGACGAGAGGACTTTTCACATTTCAGCACCTTTTCCATTCATCCCCAATAACTTTATCACTACTTATCACAATATATGATCTATACCTTGTTTTTTTCTGCTACAAATATGTTTTCTTTGAGTGATACATTATGCTAAGAATTATTTTATTCTAATTACATTTTAATAGGAATAATAAAAAAAAATGGGAAAAACATCATTATCTCTCGGTTTTTGGCCACTATAGTTTTAAAATAAAACGTTCTACTGTGGATAAAAGCCACCCATTTTATTTACCCATTTGTTCCAGTTATTGCAACATTTAAATTATATTCCTAGTACAATGTATGGTGACAATATTTTATTTGAAAATAAAGGTGCATTTTTTCAGTTTTACATCGATTAGTAATCACATGTCCATAATGTAATAATAATAATATACAGTATACTCTCTTGACATACATATTAATTGTTAGTCCCTAAAGTCTGTAGGTGTAATTTTACTATTTGGCCACAAGATGTCCTCTCGCATTATTTCCTATTAGCGTAGAATAAGCATGCTTAATAGGAAGTAATGCGTAGCTGCGTGTTACTCGGAAGTGACGCAGGCATCTCATTGTTGCCTGCGATTACGGTGGCCTAGAGGTGAGATAAATGCATGGGAACAAAGTTCCCATTCATTAATCTAACGATCAGCGGCGGGAGTGGCGGGAACAAGCGAACAGGAGGCAGGATGGTGGCACCAATTGAGAATGATCACTGTTTTTGAACAAAAACAGTGATCATTTTCAGCAGACATGCATGGATTGGCTCAGGGGACTTCTGTTCCCTGTCACCAATCCCCCCTGACGCCAGGACCATCACGATCGCAGGCTTCCGCCCGCACGATCGCACTAACAGCCCCGCAGACTGCACAGACACGAGCCTCACGTCCCTGCAGCTAGAGCAGCACCTGCCGCGGATGTGAGGCTCACGTCTGTGCAGCTGTAATGGTAAATAAATCAACCCCTTAGTTTCAAAGATCTTACTTCCTTCATTAGCGTGCAGGAAAAAAGGGCACCATGAAAAAAGGTCCCGACTTGATAACGAAATGGCACCGGTTATTAATTAAATCTGATAACGATAAATATCGATGTCAAGCTTTGTTAACAATAAATACCGTTGTAAAAAAACAGACGAAAAATAATAACGAAAAGATATTAACGTTAAAGCGGATTCGAGATGAAAAACTAACTATAACAAGTAACTTGTTTATATATCATATCTAAAGTTTAGATAGTTTACACAGCAAATCTAGCTGCAAACAGCTTTAATATAATATGATTGATTATTCCTGTGATACAATCACAGCAGCCATGTTGTTTGTAAACATTACACAGAGGCAGGCTTATCTGTATCTTGAGCCATCAGCCAAATCCCCCCCCCCTCCTCCCTCCTCCCCTCTGCCTCTGAAATCTCTGGCTAGTAATACCTCCCCCTCCTCCTGCCCAGACTGAGCTCCCATGAGCCCTTGCTACTGTCTGAAAGTGAATTGGCTCTCTGAAAACCTGTGGGTGTTACTTCTTTAGTTTATAGGGAATTAGAGTATTAAAACAAAAACAAAAAAAGTATTTGGCTTGAGGAATGCCCTATAAACAATAGGAAAGGAACACAATTATGCAATGAGTAAAAGTTCATCTCTGATGCACTTTAAATATCGTTAAGTAATTCAACAATACAGCTTAACCCAACGCCACCCTCACACAGAACTCTCCCCTGGTGGTGCCTAATCCTAACCACCCCCTTGGAGGTGCCTAAAACTAACCGCCGCCCAGGTGGTGCCTAACGCTAACTACTCCCCCTGGTGGTGCCTAACCACTCCCTCTGCAGACACACCCTTTTACACATAGTAACGATAATATCTTTGATAACGTAAAATCTGTACATATAAACAAAATAATATGACAAAAACTACAACGTTGCAAGCTTCTAAAATGATAACATACTTCAAAAACTATAATGTTCTAATGTTGTTAACAATATTTATTGCAGCGCCCTTTTTTCTGCTTTTATCGCCGTATTAACGATAATTGCAATAAAGTCTATGGCAGCGCCCTTTTCGTCCACTCTCAGCCGGCACCCTTTTTTCCTGCTCCTTCATTATAATCTGTGTCATCCCAACATAGTCAGTTGCACCAATAAACCTTATTTTAGGAGTAGGAGAACGTTGGAACACCTGTCTAGTGATTATTGCTGTATCCAATGTTGCTGCGCTATTAAACTCACGGGAGCCCAGGAAACAGGAAGTGAGGTCGTACAGCTGTGGAATAGATAGGGCCTCTGTTTTACCGAAGCTCCGCTGACTGGCCTCCCTAGACACCCCAGCTATGATAGTGTTGAATGGTCTTGGGCTCTTCCTTGCATACCTCATTATTTGAAATGCATGATTTACGCACCAGCTGGTGCATCTGTTAGCAATCTGTGTCTTCACTTGTGTCTTAATCACTTGCTTCAGTTGAGTCATAGGGGTAAGATAATGTTTTGATTTCATTCACTGTATGATTACTTGCTTTGGGAATTTCTGACGACTGATGTTTATATTTATACATTGGAAAACATTATTCATGGTTCAAAAAAAATGTTTTTTGGAAGATGATGATACATAACCAAGGGGGGCATAATTAACACACTTTATTATTATTATTATTATCATTATTACTATGTATTTATATATCACTTACGTCTTTTGCAGCACTTTACAGAGTACACAGTCATGTCACTGCCTGTCCTCGAAATAACTCACAATCTAATTTACCATAGTTATAGTCTAATGTCCTACCATAACGGTATTATGTATTTATACAGCACTGACCTCTTCTGCAGCACTTTACAGTCTGCATAGTCATGTCACTGAGTGTCCTCAGAGCTCACAATCTAACCCTACCATAGTCATAATCTAATGTACTACAACATTATTATTATTATTAGTCTTATTAGTAGTATTATTATTATGTATTTATATAGCACTGACATCTTCTGAAGCACTTTAGAGAGTACATAGTCATGTCACTGACTGTCCTCAGAAGAGCTCACAATCTAATCCTACCATAGTCATAGTCTAATGGTTTACCATATTATGATTATTATGTATTTATATAGTACTGACATCTTCTGCAGCACTTTACAGAGTACATAGTCATGTCACTGACTGTCCTCAGAAAAGCTCACAATCTAATCCTACCATAGTCATAGTCTAATGGTTTACCATATTATGATCATTATGTATTTATATAGTACTGACATCTTCTGCAGCACTTTACAGAGTACATAGTCATGTCACTGACTGTCCTCAGAAAAGCTCACAATCTAATCCTACCATAGTCATAGTCTAATGGTTTACCATATTATGATCATTATGTATTTATATAGTACTGACATCTTCTGCAGCACTTTACAGAGTACATAGTTATGTCACTGACTGTCCTCAGAAGAGCTCACAATCTAATCCTAACATAGTCATAGTCTAATGGTTTACCATATTATGATCATTATGTATTTATATAGTACTGACATCTTCTGCAGCACTTTACAGAGTACATAGTCATGTCACTGACTGTCCTCAGAGGAGCTCACAATCTAATCCTGCCATATACATAGGCTATCATTATTATTATTATATTATTTACTATTAGTTAAAAGTAATTATCATTATTGTATTATTATTATTATTATTATTATTATTATTATTATTATTATGTATTTATATAGCACTGGCATCTTCTGAAGCACTTTAGAGAGTACATAGTCATGTCGCTGACATACCACAGAGGAGCTCACAGTTTAATCCCTACCATAGACTCTTAGGCCCTTATCCAAGGGTGACTTCACATTTTTGCATTGCTTCAGGTTGCGTTGTACTACTGAAGCAAGTGTATGGGCATGTTTACATTTCTACATTGTTATGTACTAAGCTTCATAGACACGTTTACAGAATGCCTTGGACGAGAACCTAGTGTGTGAACCAGTGGGGCCGGTCAGAATACCCGAATATGCAAAAGTTGTGACATTTCCCATGGAATTCAAAACGAATTCTAGTTTGCATTGTGAAATTGCAACGTACTGCAAATATATTTTTGTACTAACTATAGGAGACCAGGGTCCGAATCTCGACTCTTCCTGTTCAGTAAGCCAATATGCTATTCTGAAAGGAGTCCTTGTGCAAGACTCTATAACATACAGGGTGGCCTACTGAGCCTAAGTGGCTGCAGCTCTCAAGAGTTTTGAGTCCAACAGGAGAAAAGCGCTATAGAAATGTTAGGATTAATATTATAAGGTTGAATATGGTTAGTACCAATCTGTGAAAATATGTTCACAATTATGGATGCTCAAATCCGATTTCAGGTGAATCCGGATAGTTGCTATCCGGATTTCACCCACTAAACCTGTGCGGCAGGGGGGGGGTTTCAAGCTTACCTGTCTGACGTCTTCTTCGGTCCATCCCTCGGTGCCTCCTATGATGCGTTCCACGCAGCGGTTATGTGAGTACTAGAGATCGGAAGTTCGGATCTTTTCAATGATCCGGATGATTCGAATCGGATCATTGAAAAGATCCGGATCTTTGATCCGAATCTCGGATCATTTTGCTACCGAAGCATTCGGGGTTGAAATGAATAGCAGGACAGGTCTTTCCCTGCTGTGGACAGGAGAAGGGGAGGGGGGTGGACACACAGCGAAGGGGAGAAGATGGACAGAGGGCAGGGAGTGGACAGAGATGGGAGGAGGGATGAGCAGAGAGCAGAAATGTTTGCACACAATACCCACATGTTGCTTGCAATCATATACTTTACATGTATTCCACCTATATGCTCATCTGTATACTTTGAATTTGATTCCCCAAAGCATTCCCAGAAGTAAAGTGCAGCTGATCATATTGCGCTGCAATCACAGTGCCTGCAAAGTTACTGAGCTGTGCTGAGCTGAGCCAAAAGTTTCCCATTTGATCACTGTGCACAACTACGGAACAGACAGCCTATAATCAGCAGCACGTTATAGCCAGTATGTGTGCTCTACACATATCTGGCAGTGGCACCCATGTCCCCTCTCTCTCATCTACCTGTGGCTGTGCAAGGCTGCCTCCCCTTCAACAGAGCGATCCATCTCAGCTCTGCTTCCAGGACCCCGCTGCCCGCTGAGAGGGGGCGTGTCGCTCCTGGCCCCGCCCCTTTTGCGATCCGAATCACTCATTTTGATGATTCGGATGATTCGACTCACAAAATAGATTGGGATCAAAGATCCGAATCGTTCATGATCCGGACAACACTAGTGAGTACAAACACTTCCTCCTTCCGGGTTGAAGGAGGAAGTGTTTGTAGTCACGTGATGCGCATGGACTGCATTGTGGGAGGCGCCGAGGGACGGACCGAAGAAGACGTCAGACAGGTAAGCTTGACACCCCCCCCCCGCACAGGTATCTGGGTGAAATCCGGATAGCAACTATCTGGGTTTCACCCGAATTCAGATTTTAGCATCCCTGTTCACAATACATTGTGATGTTTGCATAGAATTTTTGCATTTATGACCCTTGAGCATTGTCTGTAGACATCTCTCGCTATTTGTGCGAGAAAAAAACATTTGCGCACCGCGCAAACATAATTTTTGCATAACCTTTTAGAATGTAGAAGTTGGAGTTCCAAGAATTTTGACTTTCACATTGGAATTATCGCAATAGACCTGGGTTCACATCTCGGCTCTTCCTGTTCATTAGGCCAGCACCTATTCAGTAAGGAGTAATTGGCCTAGACTCTATTAAACTGCTACAGCCTACTCAGCGCTCCCTAGTGGCTGCAGCTCAAGTGCTTCGAGTCCATAGTACATACCACTCAGGTATACCTCATTGCCCACAGTGTTGTCCTTATAGCTTGATCCTTAGAGGCGACCTAAACAGTGTGTTTATATGTATATATATATTTTTCATTATCCTCCATAAGTATAGCACAGGAAGTGACAAAAAAAAAACTAACTATTGGAGTCATACATTGTGATAAAAACTCAAACCTTTAAGTGGTATAAAACCCAGCATTTATTCTTTGCTGTACAAGATTATTTACAGCATATAATATACTACCACATTTTTTTTTAGCAGAACAGCATTCAAAGGGTTAAAACATTATACCAGGAATACACGGGGCGTTTCCACGGCTCGATAATGCCGCCGGATCGATTCCCACTCGTCTCCGCGGGCGATTTTCTTATCTTCTGCTCGATTTCCTTATCTTTTTCTATTGTCCCGCCCGTGGTATCGAGCGCGGAATCCATCCAGCGGGTGATCGGACACGTCAAAAATTATCAATCGAGCCATCTAATGGCTTGATCGAGCTGCGAAAACACACCGTGTATTCCCGGCATAAGACTTGCTTTTTCAGTAGAATGCTCCCTGCAGGGAGATCCGCATCCGAACTGGGGATAACATTATCTTGTGTTTACTTAATTGCAGCAGAGAGAAATGTAAACATTCCCTGGCTGTGTGCAGAAACTTCGTCTAATGTGTCCAGAACTGATACACTGCTCAGAAATCATTACTGATTACATTACAATATAAATCCACCAGTTATGAATAACATGCAATGGCAGCTTTCAGAACAAATAAAACTGTACTTTGGGAACTTGTAATTTCTAAATGAATAATAATACTTATGCACAAAAACAAATATGATAACTGTATCTGATAGATAGTAGTAGGAAACACACATTTTATTGAATATGAGGTCAGAGTTTAATACCGCTTTAACACCTTTCCACACAGAAAAAGGAGAGGCGTCTATTTTTGACTCAAAGCATTACTTAAGCACTTTGATTTGGCCTGTGGAAGCTGGCAAAGTCTCTCAAAACGCATTGCCAGTGCATATTACAAGTCATTAATCGTATGATTGTGTCTTCATTTGAGGTGAACCACCTCACTTTTTTTCTTTTAACTGGTTTTAACTCAGTTTTATCATACCCTGGACACCTGTTTTCGTAAGGTGATCAAAAATACATCAAAATGATTAAAACCTGTTTAAGTGTTGGCTTACCCTCTGGAAGACAATTGAACTATTTTCCATTAATGTATTCTCAATCAAAGGACAGTACAATTGACAACGCGTTTCACAGCCTAGAGCTACTTCATCAGGTCAAAAAAGAGCCAGATCAGTAATTAGATAGAGCTCTATAGAGCTCACTTATTTTGACCTGATTAAGTGGCTCTAGGCTTTGAAACGCATTGTCTTTTCGCTCAGTTGTCTTTCGGAAGGTAAGTCAACACTTGCCTTCTTTTTAAATGGATTTTTCATGTTTAGTCACCCCTGTTGGGCGGGGTTGAATTGCATACATGAAAAAAGGCACCTGGAAAAAGGGGTGCAGGGGATTGCCGCTAGTAGAAAATCGCAACAATTAGCAATATTCCACTGCTGAATTCCTATAGTAAAATATCGGTAAAGATAACTGATATTTTACTATGGCTAAACTTAACCCTACATTCACACAGAACCCTCCCCTGGTGGTGTCTAACCCTAGGACCTCCCCCAGTGGTGCCTAACCCTAAGAACCCCCCTGATAGTGCCTAACCCTAAGACCCCCCAGTGCCTAACTCTTACCCCAGTGGCACCTAACCCTACCCCCCCCCCCCCCCCCCCCCCCCCCCCGAAACCTTAATTATGTATCGAGTGCCTCTCAGTGCCAAAATTGACTTTCTTTGCCAATGGTTGCAGATGGCTCACACATATGCAATTGCACAGACCCGATTGGGCTTGGCACACGCTATCCACAAGCAGTTTTCAGAGGTCCCAGCGCTGGAACAGGCTGGTGGTGGACAGAGGAAACCTCTTCAGGGTCCAGAGGCTTCCCTCCTCCTGAGGTGAGAATCCCTTAGGGGCACTTTTTTTCATAATAGGTACACTTTAAGCAACCCATATTTGTGTGTATTCACTCTTTACGCTTATCCACCATTTATACTAAACACAGGGGCGTAGCAATAGGGGGTGCAGAGGTTGCGACCGCATCGGGGTCCTTGGGCCAGAGAGGCCCCGAAGGGCCCTCCCTCAACTTCAGTATTAGCCCTCTATTGGTCCTGTACTCATAATAATGACTTCTACAGATACTTTGAATAGTGGTAATCATTAACAAACTGCTCCCCATCCCCTTCTATTATTATTATTATTATTATTTATTGTATTTATATAGCGCCAACATATTACGCAGCGCTGCACAATAGATAAAAGGGGTAACATACAAGGTAGAACATACAGGAAACTCACAACAAAACAAGATCATGCAAATGATTTGATAATACAGTGTCATAGGTCAAAATAGAGATTGTTCTAGTCCACAAAAGGGGTGATTGTCAGTAAGATTGCATAATCAAGCTGGAAACACTGGGGAGGAGGGCCCTGCCAGAGGCTTACAATCTAAAGGGTGGGGGTGGAGACAATAGGTGCATCTGTAGAGAGGGTGTCTAACAGAACATATTATGGTGCTGGTGTAGGGGGGTATGCGAGCATGAAAGAGTGAGTCTTGAGAGCTTGTGTGATGCACTGGCTGGAAAGTGTAATGGTTAAGGGCACCGCCTCTGACACAGTAGACCAGGGTTCAAATCTCGGCTCTGCCTGTTCAGCGAGCCAGCACCTATTCAGTAAGGAGTTCTTTAGGCGAGACTCCCTAACACTGCTGCTGCCTACTGAGTGCGCTCTAGTGGCTGCCTCCAAAGCGCTTTGAGTCCGACAGGAGAAAAGCGCTATACAAAAAAGAGGAATTATTATTATTATTCTTGCAGTTCTGACAATTGATACGGCACACCAAAACCTGCCAATGGTAACTACAGTAGTTGCCATTGGCAGGTTTTGGTGCGCCGTATCAATTGTTATGTATAGAGTGTTTGGGGGGCCCTATTGTAAAACTTGCATTGGGGGCCCACAGCTCCTCCTATTTTTTTGTGTTTTCTCGCCTAACCTTTCTACACTATCCATAACGATAATATGTTTTCTTCCTAGAGTTAGGCTTCCATGTGTTAGTCCTTTCATCCAAACACCAACCGACAGGTGCAGTATATATCTATGCCCTCCAGCTAATATTAGACGTTGTGGCCATAAGGGACATAATAAGCCCTTTTTTCTAGTAACCAAAGTTCTTGTTTTTAAGAATTCAGCAAAAAAGTACCTGTAAAACAAGAGCTAATGAAGATAGATCAGTATTTCCCACTTGTTATTACATCATCTGTATCTGCCGCTAAGAGCAGGCAAACACGATTAAGACAAAACACTTCCCTAATCGCAAGAATCATAAACTCCTTGTTGGTTTCTCCTCTCCCTTACTTTTACCGCAAGCGTAATAATAATTAGACTATGGGGCATCAAGGAAGCGGGGCCCGCTTATTGGAAGACGGAAAATTAAAGCAAACAGCTCATAAATCACACGGGTATTATTAATTACATTTGGGAAATTCGCTTGCAGAAAAGAACACGAAAAATAATAAGACCATTGTGTAGTCACCAAACTGAAGGGGAAGCAAATAAAACCAAATGCAAAAACACTAACAAAGATAAACAGTTGCACATAAACAGTTACACTGAAGTTCTTTTCTTTGTCAAAACAAAAAGGAAAGAAAAGATTTCACGGCTTAAAAGAGAGCAAAGAATGATTTTTATTTTCCCCAGTTTGTTTAAGTTATTTATTAGGATTATTGCCACCATCGATTTTTAGTGCCCAATGCCGATTTCCGATTCCGCAGTAATTCTGATTTCTGCCTATTCTGTAGATTTCCAATTTCTGTTTTCCGATTCCAATTTTCGTGTAGTCGAAAATAAAAGAACTGGACTAAAATAACCAAGTTGTGGCAATGCGGCCTTTCCACAGCACAAAGCTCTGCCTCCTCCAGGAAGCACCGGCGGCCGTGGGGATGCGGCAAATCATCTTTGCTCTTAAACAAAACCTGTATTGAGAAAAAGCTCCGCTGGGGGGTACTCACCTGGGGTGGGGGAAGCCTCCGGATCCTATTGAGGCTTCCCCGTCCTCCTCGGTCCCACGGCGGCGGAGATAAAGCCCCCTGAACCTTCCCGACTCTATTGCAGGCGCAGTATCGGCTCTCCGCCTTGGAGATAGGCGGAAATAGCCGATCGGTGTCGGGCCGCTCTACTGCGCAGGCGCAAGTCTCGTGCGCCTGCGCAGTAGATGGGACCCGACGGAAATCGGCTATTTTCGCCCATCTCCGTGCGGAAAGCCGCAACAGCGCCACCGCTGGATACAGGAAAGGTAAATAAATCAGCGTTTATCAGCGCTTGTCAGGCTTGTCAAGGGAGAATTCTGCGACGCTTCGGGGGAGCCAGCGCTGGATTGCCTGCAGCTACAGGGGAGGGGGAAGCATCATTGGGACCCTGAGGTTTCCTCCTCCTGAGGTGAGTACCCCCCAGGGGAATTTTTTTGGATGCAGAGTCTCTTTAAGGCTGAAGAGCATTCTGAAATTAAAAGGGTTAATTGTTAAGGCTTCAGACTCTCTTTCAATTAATATAGTTCGTATTTTCAAATATTAATAGCTTGATTATCTGTCCGTCCGTCCATCCATCCATCTTTTTATCTAGTATATAGATTGATAGAATAAAGATGTCTACCACACCTGAACAGGCATTTGCTGAATATATTTTATGTGAAGAAAAAGGGGCAACATAGGAATATTGGGAGCCCAATCTAGTGTAGTTAGAGTTGAGCTGAAATTTTCGTAATTTCGCATTACTATAATTACGCATGCGAAATTTGCGATTACGATGCGAAATTAGCGTAGCGAAATTGCCATTAAAATCGTAATTGAAAATACCGTAAGTGTAATTTTCAACGCGAAATTTCGCGTTTCGTTCATGCCGTAATTTCGCATTAAACGCTACCGTAATTTCGCGTTAAACCGTAACGCTCCGTATAATATAAAAAAGCCGCCGACTTTAAGGGTTAATAGCAAAGCCCCCTTAAATGCTAAGAGCCTCAAATTTGGAGAATATATTAAGGAGATCAGGAGGAATAAGAGGAAAAAATTTTTTTTCAAAAAGACCTTATAGTTTTTGAGAAAATCGATGTTAAAGTTTCAAAGGAAAAATGTAAACATTTAAAAACCCGCCGACTTTAATGGTTAATAGCAAAGCCTGCTTAAAGTTTAGGAACACCAAATTCCCAGGGTATATTAAGGGGATCAGTGGGAATAAGAGGAAAATTTTTTTTTTCAAAAAGACCTTATAGTTTTTGAGAAAATCGATTTTTAAGTTTCAAGGGCGAAAATGTCTTTTAAATGTGGAAAATGTCATTTTTTTTTGCACAGGTAACAATAGTGTATTATTTTCATAGATTCCCCCAAGTGGGAAGAGTTTTACTTACTTCGTTCTGAGTGTGGGAAATATAAAAAAAAAACGACGTGGGGTCCCCCCTCCCAGACCTCTTTAACCCCTTGTCCCCCATGCAGGCTGGGATAGCCAGAATGCGGAGCACCGGCCGCGTGGGGCTCCGCACCCTGACTATACCAGCCCGCATGGTCCATGGATTGGGGGGTCTCGGAAGGGGAGGGGCAGCCAAGCTTTCCCCTCCCCCTCCGAGCCCTTGACCAATCCAAGGACAAGGGGCTCTTCTCCACCTCCGATGGGCGGTGGAGGTGGAGGCCGCGATTTCCTGGATGGGGGGTTCATGGTGGAATCTGGGAGTCCCCTTTAAAAAGGGGTCCCCCAGATGCCCACCCCCCTCCCAGGAGAAATGAGTATAGAGGTACTTGTAGTACCCCTTACCCATTTCCTTTAAGAGTTAAAAGTAAATAAACACACAAACACATAGAAAAAGTATTTTAATTGAACA